>NW_025534193.1:0-127500 GCF_020615455.1 Coregonus clupeaformis | reverse complement strand
TTCACATTAGAATGTTAACTCACTTTTCACTAATTCATTTAATGTAGATGTTTCTAGGTATCAAAAGGAGAAGTTAAGGTAACTTGAGACTTGTTCAATGATCATATGTTATACTGTATGGTAATATAAAACACACTTATTCCCATTAATTACACACACACACACACACACACTCTGAATACACACACACTGACACACACACACACACACACACACACACACACACACTGGAAACACATCCTGAACACACACTGACACACACACTCTTCATGCATGAACACACACACATTTCTAATGTAACACGATCACGCCACTACAGACACAGACACACACATTGTCAAAGCAACTCTTTGTAAACTTTTGTGTCCCTGATTTGTGCTTCTGTAGAACTACAGCTGATATTTAATATGACCAAGTAAGTAATGATGGTGGTCTTTGACTTTAACTTCACTTGAATTAAGACTTATTCTTAGTCATATTCTTCACAGCAGTCAACACTCACATTTTCTAAGTCCAGGTTTCATTGTGTTCTCTCCACCATGTTCCACACTGTAGCGTAAGCAGAAGAACAGACAGTCATTGAGGGATACACCTGAACCACACACACACACACACACCCACCCACACAACACACACACACACACACACACACACACACACACACACACACACAAACAGTCAGAATATACATTTGTCCAAGTGTGTGTGTGTGTGTCCACTGTTTGTGTGTGTCCAGTGTGTGTGTGTGTGTCCAGTGTGTGTGTGTGTGTCTGTCCAGTGTGTGTGTGTATGTCAAGTGTGTGTGTTTGTGTGTCCAGTATGTGTGTGTGTGTGTCCAGTGTGTGTGTGTGTGTGTCCAGTGTGTGTGTGTGTGTGTTTTCCAGTGTGTATGTGTGTCCAGTGTATGTGTGTCCAGTGTGTGTGTGTGTGTGTGTGTGTGTGTTTGTCCAGTGTGTGTATGTGTGTCCATTGTGTGTGTGTGTCCAGTGTGTGTGTATGTCTATTGTGTGTGTGTGTCTAGTGTGTGTGTGTTTGTCCAGTGTGTGTGTGTGTCCAGTGTTTGTGTGTCCAGTGTTTGTGTGTCCAGTGTTTGTGTTTGTGTGTCCAGTGTGTGTGTGTTTTTCAGTGTGTGTTTGTGTGTGTGTGTGTCCTTTGTGTGTATGTGTCCAGTGTGTTTGTTTACAGTGTTTGTGTGTGTGTGTGTGTGTGTGTCCAGTGTGAGTAAGTCTGTGTGTTTGTGTGTGTCCAGTGTGTGTCCAGTGTGTGTGTGTTGTGTGTGTGTCCGTGTGTGTCCAGTGTGTGTGTGTCTGTGTGTGTGTGTTTCCAGTGTGTGTGTGTGCGTGTGTGTCCAGTGTGTGTGTGTGTGTGTGTGTGTGTTTGTCCAGTGTGTGTGTGTGTCCATTGTGTATGTGTCCAGTGTGTGTGTGTATGTCTAGTGTGTGTGTGTGAGTCCTGTGTGTGTGTGTGTGTCCAGTGTGTGTGTGTTTGTCTAGTGTGTGTGTATTTTGATCCAGTGTGTGTGTACGTCCCAGTGTGTGTACTGATACACATACACACACACACACTGGACAAACACACACACACACGGCACACACACACACAAACACACACTGGACACACACAGGACACACACACACACACACCGGACACACACACACACACACACATTGGACACACATACACACTGGACCCACACACACACACACACACACACACACAATCACACACACACACACATTGGACACACATACACACTGGACCCACCAACACAAACACACACACGCACACGCACACACACAGTCTATATATAACTTAGTCCAAGTGGTGGTCAGAATGTTTGTCTTAACTAGCCTGATAACTCCAACATGTCTGATATGAACATTGACATAAACCCTCTACATACTTGAGTTTCTCCAGTCTGCAGTGTGGATCCTCCAGTCCAGCAGAGAGAGCAGTCTGACTCCTGAGTCTCCTGGGTGATTGTAGCTCAGGTCCAGCTCTCCAGGTGTGAGGGGTTTGACTTCAGAGCTGAGACCAGAGAAGCACAGCCTTCCTCTGTGACTAGACAGCCTGACAACCTGCAAAGAGTCAAATCATATTAAAACCACACTGCTATTCTTAGGTGGTGAAAATAGTGGCAGTATATTTTTTCTACATATTCAGATATATCAGTGTCCTGAAACCTGCCATATCTATTCATAAATTAATGTATCATTATTAGAAATTATCAAAGTATTGCTTGTAGAGATAAAAATGTATAGTACAAATATTTGAGTAGACTGACCAGAGCAGTTTAAAAGCAGTATCAGTCAAAAGACAGACAGTGAGGTATCAGATTTAGATTGTATTGAGTATACAGTCCACACCATATCTATTTTGACAGTGAAGCTAACATTTTAAATGTGGCTCTATACTCCAGCATTTTGGATTTGAGATCAAATGTTTCATATGAGGTGACAGTATATAATGTCACCTTTTATTTGAGGGTATTTTCAAACATATCTGTTTCACCGTTTAGAAATCAAAGCACTTTATGTATCTAGTCCCCCTATTTGACGAAGTCATAAGTATTCTGACCATTTCACTTATAGTGTATTAAAGTAGTCAAAAGTTGAGTATTTGGTCCCAAACTCGTTGGTTGCATTTGCAGTTTGTTTTGTTGTGTTTTGGGTTATGTTTTGTCCAATAGTAACTGAATGGTGGATGATGACTGGAGTAATTTTCTGTCTAAGTGAGTAGATAAAATGTTTCTAAACACTACTAACTGAATCCTGATGATGCCATGATTAAGAAAAATCATGAATGAATCATGAATAATAATGAATGAGAAAGTTATAGAGGCTACAACAAAACATACTAACCTCTCACCATTACCAATAACAGAGGGGTATGATCCTTGTTCCTCTGTAACTTTCTCATTCATCATCATTCACGATTCATTCATGATTATTCATAATCATGTTAGCGTCCACATGAATGTAGCAGTGTTCAGAAACATATTCTATTCTCACTGACAATACAAGTGAAGTGACTCCAAATGACAGGACATTATTCACCATTCAGTTTCTATTGGGAAAAACATAATCCAAAAACACAACCAAAACAAACTGCAAATGCATTCAACAAGTTTGTAGAATCACAAGCTTGATGTAATCACTGCAGGTAAGGACTATTGGACCAAATAATAAACATTTGACTAAATTAATTTGTCCAAATAATTACGACTTTTTTCATTGGGGAGAATTACACACATAAAGTGCTTTAATTTCTAAACGGTAAAACAGATATGAATTAATACCTTTAAATAAAAGGTGACATTCTGTACTGTCGCCTAATATGAAACATTCTATCTCAAATCCAAAATGCTGGAGCATAGCACCAAATGTAAAACTGTAAGCTTCACTGTCCAAACACATATGGTGTGGACTATGTGTGCCTGGTAAACACATGTGGATCTGGTGAACAGTTATCACTTGTTGACCAACTACAGGAATACTGACCTCAGAGTCTCCAGTTTGCAGTGGGGATTCCCCAGTCCAGCAGAGAGCAGCTTCACTCCTGAATCCTTCAGGTCATTGTTACTCAGATCCAGCTCTCAGGTGTGAGGGGTTTGACCACAGAGCTGAGACCAGAGAAGCACAGCCTTCCTCTGTGACTAGACAGCCTGACAGCCTGCAAAGAGTCAAATCATATTAAAACCACACTGCTATTCTAGTCAAGATGGCGAAGTTTCTGTCGTGTGTCTGTAAATAGCCTGTAAATACCCAGTTTTTTGTATTTTTCGTACATATTTCCCTATCAGACTTTTCATCCTTCTACAAAATATACTTTCCTGCAACCCGCCTCACTCAATGTGGAACGGATTCTATTATTGACTTACCTTTTATCTAGAATCTAGAATCTCCAGTTGAAACTAGCTAGCCAGCTAACTAGCTACTTGCTATTAGCCACAGCTAGCGGTGTTTCACCCAGAACATTGGATTTTTTCCCGCTGGGATTAATTTTAATCACTGGACATTGATCACCGGATATTCGGCCAGTCTGCACAGCGTTACTCGACCCAGAACATATCAGTTTTTCCGCCGGAATCACTGATTCACTGGACCTTTAACTCCGGATTCATCGCTACCAGCTGGCTACAACAAAACGGACGTAGCACACGCTAGCCGTGGCCTCTTACTCACTAGCGCTTCACCACCGGACCTTATGATAACTCAGCTATACAGCTGATATCTGCTGGACTGTTCCTTTTTACGGTACTACATCCTGTTTATGTTTAGCCTCAGCCCAAACATGGTTAGTTTATTGTTGTTTCGGGTTATTTCTAATTGTACTATATCACTGTAGACCCCCAGCCTAGCTAAACCTGCCTTAGATAGCTCCTTTGTCCCTCCCCCCATACACTCAGAGACCGACTCAATTGATGCCTCTAGAGATACTATCTCTTTCAGTGTTACCCAACGCTTAGGTTTACCTCCACTTTACTCATATCCTTCCATATCCTTGTCTGTACATAATGCCCTGAATCTTTTCTATAACACCCGGAAATCTGCCCCTTTATTCTATGTACCCAACGCACTAGAAGACCAGTTCTTAAAGCCTTTAGCCGTATCCTTATTCTAGTCCTCCTCTGTTCCTCTGGTGATGTAGAGGCTAACCCAGGCCCTGTAGCCCCCAGTATCACTCCTACTCCCCAGGAGCTATTGTCACGCTCTGGCTCCGGGGACTCTGTATGTTGAGCCAGGGTGTGTTTCGCTTTCTTTGTGTTCTGTTTCTTGGTTGGGTTGTTCTAGGTTGTTGTATTTCTTTGTTTGAGTGACTCCCAATCAGAGGTAACTTAGTGTCAGCTGTTGGCTCGTTGTCTCTGATTGGGAGCCATATTTAAACTGTCTGTTTTCACCTTGTGTTTGTGGGTTTTTGTTCCGTGTTCAGTCTTTGTTACTGTGGACTTCACGAGTCGTCTTTTTGTTTTGTATTTAGATACTTTAATATAACAAAGTCATGTTCATTTCACACGCTGCGCCTTGGTCCACTCCTTCTCGTCAAGACGATCGTGACAGAAAAACCCACCATACAACGACAAGCAGCGTGTCCAGGAACACACGCAGGAGGTGACTCTGAGGATGTCCTCCTCGGTTGGGGGCAGATTACCGAGGAGGAGGCCGTCCCTACCGGAGGGCTGCGAAGGGGGAGACCCAGGCAGGAGAGGAGCAGCGGCGTCAGCAGGGCCATCGTCGGAAGGACGAGAGGCACCCCCAATAATTTTTTAGGGGGGGGCACACGGCATGGGCGGCTGGGCAGCAGGAGGCTGCCACAGGGCAATTTGGAGAGGTGGCCACCGGGTTTTGGGGCCCAGAAGGCAGGTTGGCGAGGCCTGGATGGAGAGCGGAACCAACTTCCCGTACTCAGGCATGGCAGCATGGGACGGGGCAGGTTCCGCGGTATGCGGAGCAGCGTACGGTGCCACGAGTGGTCCGGCACAGTCCTGTACGTCCTGTGCGAGCACCCCGCACGTGTCGTGCGAAGGGGGGTATGCAGCCAGGACGGAGTGTGCCGGCTCAACGCTCGTGGTCTCCTATGCCTCTCCGCGGTCCCGGATATCCTGCTCCAGTATCACGTGCTGTCATGTCGGTAGCGGGCACACAGCCCTGTACGTCCCTGTGCGGATGCCTCACACAGAGTGTGTGAGGGTAGGCATTCAGCCGGGACGGGTTGTGGCCGCTCTTCATTCCAGGTCTCCTATCCGTCTCCACAGTCCGGTGAGGCCCGTCCCTGCTCCACGCACCTAAGTTAATGGTGCACGCCGCCAGCCCAGCCCGGCCTACCCCTGCTCCACGCACCAAGCCTCCGGGGTGCGTTGCCAGCCCAGCCCGGCCTGTCCCTGCTCTACGCACCAAGCCTACGGGGGTGCGTCGCCAGCCCAGCCCGGCCTGTCCCTGCTCCACGCACAAAGCCTACGGTGTGCTCGCCAGCCCAGCCCGGCCTGTCCCTGCTCCACGCACAAAGCCTACGGTGTGCGTCGCCAGCCCAGCCCGGCCTGTTCCTGCTCCACGCACAAAGGCTACGGTGTGCGTCGCCAGCCCAGCCCGGCCTGTTCCTGCTCCACGCACCAAGGTGCCTGTCCCTGCTCCACGCACCAAGCCTACGGGGTGCGTCGCCAGCCCAGCCCGGCCTGTCCCTGCTCCACGCACAAAGCCTACGGTGTGCGTCGCCAGCCCGACCCGGCCTGTTCCTGCCACTCGCGACCAAACCAGGGGTGCGAGTCGCCAGCCTGGTCCAACCCCGTTCCTGTTCCACGCACCAAGCCAGGGGGCGCGTGTCGTCAGTCCGGCTCCGACCAGCGGGACTAGACAGGACCAGGGGTACTTTGGGGGGTTGGAGAGGAGGTGGGGGATCAAGGCCGGAGCCAGAACCACCGCCGAGGAGGTATGCCCACCCAGCCCTCCCTTGTTTAGCCTTATTGAGGCGCGGTCGCAGTCCGCGCCTTTAGGGGGTACTGTCACGCTCTGGCTCCGGGACTCTGTATATTGAGCCAGGGTGTGTTCATTCATTGGGTGTATTTCTATGTTGGTATTTCTGTTGGGTTCATTTCTATGTTTGAGATAATGACTCCCAATCAGGGGCACCGAGTGTCAGCTGTGGGCTGGTTGTCTCTGATTGGGAGCCATGTTTAATCTGTATGTTTTCCTTTGGGTGTTGTGGGTTTTTGTTCCTTTACGGTCAGTGTTAACCGTTGGACTTCACGAGTCGTGTTTTGTTTGGTTTGTGAGTACTTTAATATAACAAAGTCATGTTTCTTTCACACGCTGCGCCTTGGTCTACTTCGCTACTAGACGATCGTGACAGCTATCATTTGTTGACTTCTGTAATCGCAAAAGTCTTGGTTTCTTGCACATAAATATCAGAAGTCTACTTCCTAAGTTTGAGTTATTCACTGCGTTAGCACACTCTGCCAACCCTGATGTTCTAGCAGTGTCTGAATCCTGGCTCAGGAAGGCCACCAAAAATTCTGAAATTTCCATCCCCAACTATAACATTTTCCGTCTAGATAGAACTGCCAAAGGGGGTGGAGTTGCACTCACTGTAGATATAGCCTGCAGAGCTCTATCATACTATCCAGGTCTGTGCCCAAACAGTTTGAGCTTCTACTTCTAAAAATCCACCTTTCCAGAAATAAGTCTCTCACTGTTGCCGCTTGCTACAGACCCCCCTCAGCCCCCAGCTGTGCCCTGGACACCATATGTGAATTGATTGCCCCCATTTATCCTCTGAGTTTGTACTGCTTGGTGACCTAAATTGGGATACGCTTAATACCCCAGCCATCCTACAATCCAAGCTAGATGCCCTCAACCTCACGCAAATTATCAACGAACCTACCAGGTACAACCCTAAATCCTTAAACATGGGTACCCTCATAGATATCATCCTGACTAACATACCCTCTAAATACACCTCAGCTGTCTTCAACCAGGATCTCAGCGATCACTGCCTTATTGCCTGCGTCCGTAACGGGTCCGCGGTCAAACGACCACCCATCATCACTGTCAAACGCTCCCCTAAAACACTTTAGCGAGGAGGCCTTCCCAATTGACCTGGCCCAGGTATCCTGGATGGATATAGATCTCATTCCGTCAGTAGAGGATGCCTGGTTGTTCCTTAAAAGTAATTTCCTCTCAATCTTAAATAAACATGCCCCATTCAAAAAATACAGAACTAAGAACCGATATAGCCCCTGGTTCTCCTCAGACTTGACTGCCCTTGACCAGCACAAAAACATCCTGTGGCGTACAGCATTAGCATCAAATAGCCCCCGCGATATGCAACTTTTCAGGAAGTTAGAAACCAATATACACAAGCAGTCAGGAAAGCAAAGGCTAACTTTTTTCAAACAGAAATTTGCATCCTGTAGCACTAACTCCAAAAAGTTTTGGGACACTGTAAAGTCCATGGAGAATAAGAGCACTTCCTCCCAGCTGCCCACTGCACTGAGGCTAGGAAACACTATCACCACCGATAAATCTACAATAATCGAGAATTTCAACAAGCATTTTGCTACAGCTGGCCATGCTTTCCATCTGGCTACCACTAACCCGGCCACCAACTCTGCACCCTCTGCTGCAACTTGCCCATGCCCCCCGCTTCTCCTTCACACAAATTCAGACAGCTGATGTTTTGAAAGCGCTGCAAAATCTGGACCCCTACAAATCAGCTGGGCTAGACAATCTGGACCCTTTCTTCCTAAAACTAGCCGCTAAATTGTCGCAACCCCTATTACTAGTCTGTTCAACCTCTCTTTCATAACGCTCTGAGATCCCCAGAGATTGGAAAGCTGCCGCGGTCATCCCCCTCTTCAAAGGGGGTGACACTCCTAGATCCAAACTGCTACAGACCTATATCCATCCTGCCCTGCCTTTCGAAAGTATTCGAAAGCCAAGTTAACAAACAGATCATCGACCATTTCGAATACCACCGTACCTTCTCCGCTATGCAATCCGGTTTCCGAGCTGGTCACGGGTGCACTTCAGCCACGCTCAAGGTCCTAAACGATATTATAACCGCGATTGATAATAGACAGTACTGTGCAGCCGTCTTTCATCGACCTGGCCAAGGCTTTCGACTCTGTCAACCACCGCATTCTTATTGGCAGACTAAATAGCCTTGGTTTCTCAAATGACTGCCTCGCCTGGTTCACCAACTACTTCTCAGATAGAGTTCAGTGTGTCAAATCGAGGGCCTGTTGTCTGGACCTATGGCAGTCTCTATGGGGGTGCCACAGGGTTCAATTCTTGGGCCGACACTTTTTCTCCGTGTATATCAATGATGTCGCTCTTGCTGCTGGTGACTCTCAGATCCACCTCTACGCAGACGACACCATTTTGTATACATCTGGCCCTTCATTGGACACTGTGTTAACAAACCTCCAAACGAGCTTCAATTCCATACAACAATCCTTCAGTAGCCTTCAACTGCTCTTAAACACTAGTAAAACTAAATGCATGCTTTTCAATCGACCGCTGCTAGCACCCGCCCACCCGACTAGAATCACCACTCTCGACGGGTCTGACCTAGAGTATGTGGACAACTACAAATATCTAGGTGTCTGGTTAGACTGTAAACTCAACTTCCAGACTCACATAAAGAATCTCCAATCCAAAGTTAAATCTAGAATCGGCTTCCTATTTCGCAACAAAGCCTCCTTCACTCATGCCAAACATGCCCGTAAAACTGACTATCCTACTGATCCTTGACTTCGCGATGTCATTTACAAAATAGCCTCCAACACTCTACTCAGCAAATTGGATGTAGTCTATCACAGTGCCATCCGTTTGTCTCCAAAGCCCCATACACTACCCACCACTGTGACCTGTACGCTCTTGTTGGCTGGTCCCTCACTACATGTTCGTCACCAAACCCACTGGCTCCAGGCCATCTATAAATCACTGCTAGGCAAATCCCCGCCTTATCTTAGCTCATTGGTCACCATAGCAGCACCCACCCGTAGTCTGCGCTCCAGCAGGTATATCTCACTGGTCATTCCCAAAGCCAACACCTCCTTTGGCCGCCATTCCTTCCAGTTCTCTGCTGCCAATGACTGGAACGAATTGCAAAAATCTCTGAAGCTGGAGACTCTTATCTCCCTCAATAACCTTACCGATCACTGCACCTGTACACAGCCCATCTGAAATTAGCCCACCCAACTACCTCATCCCTATATTGTTATTTAATTTACTCTTTTGCACCCCAGTATCTCTATTTGCACATAATCTCTTGCACATCTAGCATTCCAGTGTTAATACTATTGTAATTATTCTGCACTATAGCCTATTTATTGCCTTACCTCCATAACTTGCTACATTTGCACACACTTTATATATATTTTCTGTTGTATTTCTGACTTTATGTTTTTTTTTACCCCATATGTAACTCTGTGTTGTTTTTATTGCACTACTTTGCTTTATCTTGGCCAGGTCGCAGTTGTAAATGAGAACCTGTTCTCAACTGGCTTACCTGGTTAAATAAAGGTGAAATAAATAAAAATAAATAAAAATAAAATTATTTGGTGGTGAAAATAGTGGCAGTATATTTTTTCAACATATTCAGATATATCAGTGTCCTGAAACCTGCCATATCTATTCATAAATTAATGTATCATTATTAGAAATGACAAATTATCAAAGTATTACTTGTAGATAGAAAAATGCATATGACAAATATTTGAGTAGACTGACCAGAGCAGTTTAAAAAGCAGTATCAGTCAAAAGACAGACAGTGAGGTATCAGATTTAGATTGTATTGAGTATACAGTCCACACCATATCTATTTTGACAGTGAAGCTAACATTTTAAATGTGGCTCTGTACTCCAACATTTTGGATTTCAGATCAAATGTTTCATATGAGGTGACAGTATATAATGTCACCTTTTATTTGAGGGTATTTTCATACATATCTGTTTCACCATTTAGAAATGAAAGCACTTTATGTATCTAGTCCCCCTATTTGACGAAGTCATAAGTATTCTGACCAATTCACTTATAGTGTATTAAAGTAGTCAAAAGTTGTTGGTTGCATTTGCAGTTTGTTTTGGTTGTGTTTTGGGTTATGTTTTGTCCAATAGTAACTGAATGGTGGATGATGACTGGAGTAATTTTCTGTCTAAGTGAGTAGATAACATGTTTCTAAACACTACTAAATTAATCCTGATGATGCCATGATTAAGAATAATCATGAATGAATCATGAATAATAATGAGTGAGAGAGTTACAGAGGCTACAACAAAACATGCTAACCTCTCACCATTAACCTTAAATAAAAGGTGACATTCTGTACTGTTGCCTAATATGAAACATTCTATCTCAAATCCAAAATGCTGGAGCATAGCACCAAATGTAAAACTGTAAAGTTTCACTGTCCAAACACATATGGTGTGGACTATGTGTGCCTGGTAAACACATGTAGATCTGGTGAACACTTATCACTTGTTGACCAACTACAGGAATACTGACCTCAGAGTCTCCAGTCTGCAGTGTGGATCCTCCAGTCCAGCAGAGAGCAGCTTCACTCTTGAATCCTTCAGGTCATTGTTACTCAGATCCAGCTCTCTCCAGGTGTGAGGGGGTTTGACTTCAGAGCTGAGACCAGAGAAGCACAGCCTTCCTCTGTGACTAGACAGCCTGACAGCCTGCAAAGAGTCAAATCATATTAAAACCACACTGCTATTCTTTGGTGGTGAAAATAGTGGCAGTATATTTTTTCAACATATTCAGATATATCACTGTCCTGAAACCTGCCATATATATTCATAAATTAATGTATCATTATTAGAAATGACAAATTATCAAAGTATTGCTTGTAGATATAAAAATATATAGTACAAATATTTGAGTAGACTGACCAGAGCAGTTTAAAAAGCAGTATCAGTCAAAAGTCAGACAGTGAGGTATCAGATTTAGATTGTATTGAGTATACAGTCCTCACCATATCTAGTTTGACAGTGAAGCTAACATTTTAAATGTGGCTCTGTACTCCAGCATTTTGGATTTCAGATCAAATGTTTCATATGAGGTGACAGTATATAATGTAACCTTTTATTTGAGGGTATTTTCATACATATCTGTTTCACCATTTAGAAATGAAAGCACTTTATGTATCTAGTCCCCTATTTGACGAAGTCATAAGTATTCTGACCAATTCACTTATAGTGTATTAAAGTAGTCAAAAGTTGTTGGTTGCATTTGCAGTTTGTTTTGGTTGTGTTTTGGGTTATGTTTTGTCCAATAGTAACTGAATGGTGGATGATGACTGGAGTAATTTTTCTGTCTAAGTGAGTAGATAAAATGTTTCTAAACATTACTAACTGAATCCTGATGATGCCATGATTAAGAATAATCATGAATGAATCATGAATAATAATGAGTGAGAAAGTTACAGAGGCTACAACAAAACATACTAACCTCTCACCATTAACCTTAAATAAAAGGTGACATTCTGTACTGTTGCCTAATATGAAACATTCTATCTCAAATCCAAAATGCTGGAGCATAGCACCAAATGTAAAACTGTAAGCTTCACTGTCCAAACACATATGGTGTGGACTATGTGTGCCTGGTAAACACATGTGGATCTGGTGAACAGTTATCACTTGTTGACCAACTACAGGAATACTGACCTCAGAGTCTCCAGTCTGCAGTGTGGATCCTCCAGTCTAGCAGAGAGCAGCTTCACTCCTGAATCCTTCAGGTCATTGTTACTCAGATCCAGCTCTCTCAGGTGTGAGGGGTTTGACTTCAGAGCTGAGACCAGAGAAGCACAGCCTTCCTCTGTGACTAGACAGCCTGACAGCCTGCAAAGAGTCAAATCATATTAAAACCACACTGCTATTCTTTGGTGATGAAAATAGTGGCAGTATATTTTTTCTACATATTCAGATATATCAGTGTCCTGAAACCTGCCATATCTATTCATAAATGAATGTACATTATTAGAAATGACAAATTATCAACGTTTTGCTTGTAGAGAGACAAATATCAAAAGTACAAATACAGTGGTGTGAAAAAGTGTTTGCCCCCTTCCTGATTTGTTATTTGTTTGCATGTTTGTCACACTTAAATGTTTCAGATCATCAAACAAATTTAAATATTAGTCAAAGATAAAATGCAGTTTTGAAATGAAGGTTGTTATTATTAAGGGAAAACAAAATCCAAACCTACATGGCCCTGTGTGAAAAAGTGTTTGCCCCCCCTGTTATAACACAACTCAACTGTGGTTTATCACACCTGAGTTCAATTCCTCTAGCCACACCCAGGCCTGATTACTGCCACCTGTTCTCAATCAAGGAATCACTTAAATAGGACCCTGCCTGACAAAGTTAAGTAGACCAACAGATCCTCAAAAGCCAGACATCATGCCGAGATCCAAAGAAACTCAGGAACAAATGAGAAAGAAAGTAATTGAGATCCATCAGTCTGGAAAAGGTTATAAAGCCATTTCTAAAGCTTTGGGACTCCAGCGAACCACAGTGAGAGCCATTATCCACAAATGGCGAAAACATGGAACAGTGGTGAACCTTCCCAGAGTGACCGGCCGACCAAAATGACCCCCAAGAGCGTAGCGACGTACTCATCCAAGAGGTCACAAAAGACCCCACAACAACATCCAAAGAGCTGCAGGACTCACTTACTCAGTTAAAGTCAGTGTTCATGACTCCACCATAAGAAAGAGACTGGGCAGAAATGGCCTGCATGGCAGAGTTCCAAGACGAAAACCACTGCTGAGCAAAAAAAACCATTAAGACTCGTCTCGTTTTTGCCAGAAAACATCTTGATGATCCCCAAGACCTTTGGGAAAATACTCTGTGGACTGACGAGACAAAAGTTGAACTTTTGGAAGATGTGTGTCCCATTACATCTGGCGTAAAAGTAACACCGCATTTCAGAAAAAGAACATCATACCAACAGTAAAAAATATGGTGGTGGTAGTGTGATGGTCTGGGCCTGTTCTGCTGCTTCAGGACCTGGAAGACTTGCTGTGATAAATGGAACCATGAATTCTGCTGTCTACCAAAAAACCTGAAGGAGAATGTCCGGCCATCTGTTTGTGACCTCTAAGCTGAAGCAAACTTGGATTCTGCAGCAGGACAATGATCCAAAACACACCAGCAAGTTCACCTCTGAATGGCTGAAGAAAAACAAAATGAAGACTTTGGAGTGGCCTAGTCAAAGTCCTGACCTGAATCTATTGAGATGCTGTGGCATGACCTTAAAAAAGGCAGTTCATGCTCTCAAACCCTCCAATGTGGCTGAATTACAACAAATTCTGCAAAGATGAGTGGGCAAAATTCCTCCACAGCGCTGTAAAAACATCATGGGAATTCAAATGTTTGATTGCAGTTGTTGCTGCTAAGGGTGGCCCAACCAGTTATTAGGTTGTAGGGGGCAATCACTTTTTCACACAGGGCCATGTAGGTTTGGATTTTGTTTTCCCTTAATAACAACCTTCATTTCAAGACTGCATTTTGTGTTTACTTGTGTTATCTTTGACTAATATTTAAATTTGTTTGATGATCTGAAACATTTAAGTGTGACAAACATGCAAACAAATAAGAAATCAGAAAGGGGGCAAACACTTTTTCACACCAAATGTAAAACTGTAAGCTTCACTGTCCAAACACATATGGTGTGGACTATGTGCTGCCTGGTAAACACATGTGGATCTGGTGAACAGTTATCACTTGTTGACCAACTACAAGAATACTGACCTCAGAGTCTCCAGTTTGCAGTGGGGATTCCCCAGTCCAGCAGAGAGCAGCTTCACTCCTGAATCCTTCAGGTCATTGTTACTCAGATCCAGCTCTCTCAGGTGTGAGGGGTTTGACTTCAGAGCTGAGACCAGAGAAGCACAGCCTTCCTCTGTGACTAGACAGCCTGACAGCCTGCAAAGAGTCAAATCATATTAAAACCACACTGCTATTCTTTGGTGGTCAAAATAGTGGCAGTATATATTTTTAACATATTCAGATATATCACTGTCCTGAAACCTGCCATATATATTCATAAATTAATGTATCATTATTAGAAATGACAAATTATCAAAGTATTGCTTGTAGATATAAAAATATATAGTACAAATATTTGAGTAGACTGACCAGAGCAGTTTAAAAAGCAGTATCAGTCAAAAGACAGTGAGGTATCAGATTTAGATTGTATTGAGTATACAGTCCACACCATATCTAGTTTGACAGTGAAGCTAACATTTTAAATGTGGCTCTGTACTCCAACATTTTGGATTTTAGATCAAATGTTTCATATGAGGTGACAGTATATAATGTAACCTTTTATTTGAGGGTATTTTCATACATATCTGTTTCACCGTTTAGAAATTAAAGCACTTTATGTATCTAGTCCCCCTATTTGACGAAGTCATAAGTATTCTGACCAATTTACTTATAGTGTGTTAAAGTAGTCAAAAGTTGAGTATTTGGTCCCAAACTTCGTTGGTTGCATTTGCAGTTTGTTTTGGTTGTGTTTTGGGTTATGTTTTGTCCAATAGTAACTGAATGGTGGATGATGACTGGAGTAATTTTCTGTCTAAGTGAGTAGATAAAATGTTTCTAAACACTACTAACTGAATCCTGATGATGCCATGATTAAGAATAATCATGAATGAATCATGAATAATAATGAGTGAGAAAGTTACAGAGGCTACAACAAAACACTAACCTCTCACCATTAACCTTAAATAAAAGGTGACATTCTGTACTGTTGCCTAATATGAAACATTATATCTCAAATCCAAAATGTTGACATAGCACCAAATGTAAAACTGCAAGCTTCACTGTCCAAACACATATGGTGTGGACTATGTGTGCCTGGTAAACACATGTGGATCTGTGAACAGTTATCATTGTTGACCAACTACAGGAATACTGACCTCAGAGTCTCCAGTTTACAGTGTGGATCCTCCAGTCCAGCAGAGAGCAGCTCCACTCCTGAATCCTTCAGGTCATTGTTACTCAGATCCAGCTCTCTCAGGTGTGAGGGTTTTGACTTCAGAGCTGAGACCAGAGAAGCACAGCCTTCCTCTGTGACTAGACAGCCTGACAGCCTGCAAAGACTCAAATCATATTAAAACCACACTGCTATTCTTTGGTGGTCAAAATAGTGGCAGTATATTTTTTCAACATATTCAGATATATCACTGTCCTGAAACCTGCCATATATATTCATAAATTAATGTATCATTATTAGAAATGACAAATTATCAAAGTATTGCTTAAAAGAGAGAAAATATAAAGTACAAATATTTGAGTAGACTGACCAGAGCAGTTTAAAAAGCAGTATCAGTCAAAAGACAGACAGTGAGGTATCAGATTTAGATTGTATTGAGTATACAGTCCACACCATATCTATTTTGACAGTGAAACTGACATTTTAAATGTGGCTCTGTACTCAACATTTTGGATTTGAGATCAAATGTTTCATATGAGGTGACAGTATATAATGTCACCTTTTATTTGAGGGTATTTTCATACATATCTGTTTCAACATTTAGAAATGAAAGCACTTTATGTATATAGTCCCACCATTTGAAGAAGTCATAAGTATTCTAACTAATTCACTTATAGTGTATTAAAGTAGTCAAAAGTTGAGTATTTGGTTGTGAACTCGTTGGTTGCATTTTGCAGTTTGTTTTGGTGTGTTTTGGGTTATGTTTTGGTCCAATAGTAACTGAATGGTGGATGAGACTGAGTAATTTTCTGTCTAAGTGAGTAGATAACATGTTCTAAACACTACTAACTGAATCCTGATGATGCCATGATTAAGAAAAATCATGAATGAATCATGAATAATGAGTGAGAGAGTTACAGAGGCTACAACAAAACATGCTAACCTCACCATAACCAATAACAGAGGGGAGTAAAGGATCCTTGTTCCTCTGTAACTTTCTCATTCATCATCATTCACGATCTCATTCATGATTATTCATAATCATGTTAGCGTCCACATGAATCTAGCAGTGTTCAGAAACATCTTCTATTCTTACTGACAATACAAGTGAAGTTGGACTCCAAAATGACAGGACATTATTCACCATTCAGTTTCTATTGGGAAAAACATAATCCAAAAACACAACCAAAACAAACTGCAAATGCATTCAACAAGTTTGTAGAATCACAAGTTTGATGTAATCACTGCAGGTAAGGAATATGAGACCAAATAATAAACATTTGACTAAATTAATTTGTCCAAATAATTACGACTTTTTCATTGGGGAGAATTACACACATAAAGTGCTTTAATTTCTAAACGAGTAAAACAGATATGAATTAATACCTTTAAATAAAAGGTGACATTCTGTACTGTCGCCTAATATTAAAACATTCTATCTCAAGTCCAAAATGCTGGAGCATAGCACCAAATGTAAAACTGTAAGCTTCACTGTCCAAACACATATGGTGTGGACTATGTGTGCCTGGTAAACACATGTGGATCTGGTGAACAGTTATCACTTGTTGACCAACTACAGGAATACTGACCTCAGAGTCTCCAGTTTACAGTGGGGGATTCCCCAGTACAGCAGAGAGCAGCATCACTCCTGAATCCTTCAGGTCATTGTTACTCAGATCCAGCTCTCTCAGGTGTGAGGGTTTGACCTCAGAGCTGAGACCAGAGAAGCACAGCCTTCCTCTGTGACTAGACAGCCTGACAGCCTGCAAAAGAGTCAAATCATATTAAAAACCACACTGCTATTCTTTGGTGGTAGAAAGAATGGCAATATATTTTTTCAACATTTTCAGATATATCAGTGTCCTGAACCTGCCATATCTATTAATAAATTAATGTATCATTATTAACAATAATAAATGATCTAAGTACTGCTTGTAGATAGAAAAAATATAAAGTACAAATATTTGAGTAGACTGACCAGAGCAGTTTAAAAAAGCAGTATCAGTCAAAAGACAGACAGTGATGTATCAGATTTAGATTGTATTGAGTATACAGTCCACACCATATCTATTTTGACAGTGAAACTGACATTTTAAATGTGGCTCTATACTCCAGCATTTTGGATTTTAAAACAAATGTTTCCCATATGAGGTGACAGTATATAATGTCACCTTTTATTTGAGGGTATTTTTATACGCGTCTGTCTCACTCATTTAGAAAAAATAAATGCACTTATGTATCTAGTCCCCCTATTTGAAGAAGTCATAAGTATTCTGACCAATTCATTTATTGTGTTTTAAAGTAGTCAAAGGTTTAGTATTTGGTCCCATATTCCTGCCGACAATAGTGACCACAATGTGTATCCAGGTGAACAGTGAGTGCTTTATAAATACATTTGATTGATTGTTAGGTTTAGGGTTTTATGGCAAAAAACAGTATGGGTTTATGGCACTCTTGCTCCTCCTTTGTGGCCGTATGTGGGTACTACACAACTCATTCATGACACTTGCTAGGCTCATAATCTGAGGTAGCAACTGCGTCTGATCTACAAATCCATTAGCTAGACCACCCATTAGACAACAATCACCCATTATACCCATTTGGTTTGCAACTCAGTGAACCTGCGCAGCATTCGCTCCAATTTGATGCCTATGAACGAAGATTTGATGCATATCAAATTACCCAGCAGCCATTTAGAAACCACAAGTCGTCAAAAAAAAATTGTTATTTCTTAATTAAAAAATGTCTTCTGGCTGTTTAAAATCAGCCACATCTTGAAAAAGAGGACAGGGACATGCTTTTGTTTAGATTGTACACTTTAAAAACAACAACAAATATGGCTAACCATGACCAGTAATTGTTTTAATGTTTGATGGCTATCCGCCAGCCATCGCCTCCTTAACCGTGTCTCACCTCTATAGGTGACCACAACATGTACTCTGGTGAACAGTGCACGCCATCTAAAGTAGCTAACTTGGTAATAATAAGTTACCTGAGGTAAACCTACAGGGTTAACGCCACCAAGTAGCCGTAACCTTGTTAATAACAGCTACCTGAGGTAAAACCTACAGGGTTAACGTCACCAAGTAGCGTAACTCTAGTTAATAATAAGCTACCTGAGGCAAACCTACAGGGTTAACGCTCACCAAGTAGCCGTAACCTTGTTAATAATAAGCTACCTGAGGTAAACCTACAGGGTTAACGCTCACCAAGTAGCCGTAACCTGTTAATAATAAGCTACCTGAGGTAAACCTACAGGGTTAACGCTCACCAAGTAGCTGTAACCTTGTTACCAATAAGTTACCTGAGGTAAACCTACAGAGTTAACGCTCACCAAGTAGCCGTAACCTTGTTAATTAAGTTACCTGAGGTAAACCTACAGGGTTAACGTCACCAAGTAGCCATAACCTTGTTAATAATAAGTTACCTGAGGTAAACCTACAGGGGTAACGCTCACCAAGTAGCTGTAACCTTGTTACTAATAAGTTACCTGAGGTAAACCTACAGAGTTAACGCTCACCAAGTAGCTGTAACCTTGTTAATAATAAGTTACCTGAGGTAAACCTACAGGGTTAACGCGCTCACCAAGTAGCCGTAACCTTGTTAATCAATAAGTTACTTGAGGTAACCTCACAGGGTTAACGCAGGCAGGTCTCAATGTGATAACAATAGTGCAGCTGGCATTGTGACGCAGAACAATGGGCTGGGAATAGAACGTTCTGAAGGCGAGTCGGTGTCACGGAGCTCAAATAGAACTAGTAGGGAGCTGGTAGGGTGAAAAATGCCCAAACATAAGGCCTGTTGTTTCACGATTACTTCATAACCAGGGACAGAAGGTTATATTATGAAACTGGGCTCCATGGCGGATGCAATTAACTAATTTTTATCAGAAATAAACGTTGTAAAAAAGGTAACTAGGCGCCCCAGAAATAATATTCAAAAGTTCAGTCCTTGGACACAGAGGGGTTAAACACTAAAGTTACCGTCCATCTACATTTTACATTTTAGTCATTTAGCAGACGCTCTTATACAGAGCGACTTACAGTTAGTGAATGCATACATTTTTTCCCTACCCCTGTGGGAATCGAACCCACAACCCTGCATGTTACAAACACCATGCTCTATCAACTGAGCTACATCCCTGCCGGACATTCCCTCCCCTACCCTGGACGACTGGGCCACATTGCGCGCCGCCCATGGGTCTCCCAGTCACGCCGGCTGCGACAGAGCCTGGATTCGAACCAGGATCTCTAGTGGCACGAAGCTAGCACTGCGCTGCAGTGCTTAGGGACCACTGCGCCACTCTGGGATCTAGTGAAGAGGAGAACCGGACAGAGGGATGGTAGGTAGCCAGCATCCTCTTGTCAACGAGAGAGGGAGAAGCCCTCCAGTATTTAACAGGTGGAAGAAACAACCCGGGAGCTCCATCGGTCCACAAGAAATGCAGGCAGCCGGTGATGATGTAGTGGTAGCTTGGGTATTTTTTTTTTTATTTTTTTTTTATTTAGCAGACGCTCTTATCCAGAGCGACTTACAGGAGCAATTAGGGTTAAGTGCCTTGCTCAAGGGCACATCGACAGATTTTCACCTAGTCGGCTCGGGGATTAGAACCAGCGACCTTCGGTTACTGGCACAACGCTCTTACCCACTAAGCTACCTGCCGCCCTAGGATAACTAGGGATGCTGCTGGTAGAGTAGCTAGGGCTTAGCTAGCTGTGCCGACTAGCTTGGCTAACTAGCAGGTCGTTCGTCTGTCCCTCGAGGATGATGACGAATCCGGTGAACCACAAGATGAAACAAGGATAGTGAGTGAAAAGGATCTGGCTACATTCACACTGTCCCTGACCAAAAGCAAATTGAACAATAAACTTCGCGTCTCAACACTGTAACAAACTCCGTCGCTGTTCCCCAAGATCACCTCAGTCCACTTTGCGCGTAACTGGACAATATGCTTGGCGCCAAACCTTACGTGGACGCGGACAGTTCTGTACCGGAGACGCGGACAGTTCCTGAACGCGGACATGAGCAGAGCAACCCAATAAACTAAATAGTCTTTACAGTGGCTTACATTAGTAATATTATTTTATTTATTTTTTAAATGTAAAACAAACATTCAAAGTTTTTTTTATAACAATATTTTGAGATCTGGGCCCATATCCACAAAGTATCTCAGAGTAGAAAATTGGTCGTATAAGTGCTGAGAATTAAGACATTTTACTCTTATGGGTATAAATGAATGCATAGCATTTGTCTTCGGTTTGGCAGATTAACTCATGCTTATTTCTGAAGATAAACTCAGGTTTTCGCCCTGCGGCTAAGGAGTTGGAGCAGTGGCAGAAGTTGGACCTATGGCAGAAAGGTGGCTGGTTCGAATCACGGGCCGGGTGCTGGAAAAAGCGGGCGGGCTTGATCTGACCACTGGGGGGCTGCTGGGTTCACATCCTCAAAACATTCACCTTTTGTTGATCAGGAACTCTAGAGGTTCTTCTTCACTGAACCCAAAAATATCTCTAACTTTATTATTTAATTACCTATATCATGTTATTTCAAGTTATCACTTTGGAGCGCAACATCACGTTGTTAAAAATTGAATCATAAATTGGCCATGGCTATAAATTGGCCAATTTAAGGCATCTAGGGTGAAATATGTGTTCGATGAAAATGAACATTGTATGCAAAGTTGTAGGCAACATTATTGACAAGGGACCCTGAAGCCCTACGATGCCAAAGCTATTTAGAGTTGTTAAACGGGTGGGAAGAGTGTATTGTAACAACCATCAGAATTGGTAAAATAAATATGCATTCCATTATATTAGGCAATAATGAAGAGTAGGCAAAGTGTTCGTGTCGTGAAAATTCTATCAAATGTCTTCCATTGCAACGAGTCCAGGCAGGGTGCTGCAGAACCCTGCAGTACCTCCACTGACCCCCGGATTGAGAACTCCTGATTTAGCAGATGCTCTTATCCAGAGTGATTTACAGTAAGTGCATTCATCTTAAGATAGCTATTTATTGTGTAAATAAACGTAATAAATTCTTCATAAAATTGACCTCTCACCTCTTAGCTTTGGTGTCATGTCCCCCAGAGAGACTCGATTTAGAGGCAGGGCCCCCCTCCTCTCTCTCCCCAGAGAGACTCATTTTAGAGGCAGGGACCCCCTCCTCTCTCTCCCCAGAGAGACTCATTTTAGAGGCAGGGCCCCCCTCCTCTCTCTCTCCCCAGAGAGACTCATTTTAGACCACTGACCCCTAAACAGAGATGCAGCATGTTGGTTGTGGTGAACACAGTGACAACTCATTCTAGAATGTCAATTGTTCTCTTTTTACTCATGATCTCTTAGAAATAAAACATTTACTAACAGACATATCTTAAAACAGTCGGGTGATTTAATTTAATCACATGAACATTGTTACGTTCCTCAACAAGAAATAAAACATTGTCTCTCAAACAGAAGAAGGAACTAACAAAGAGTCACTAACAACAACCAAAAGCGAAACAGGTGGTTTTAGTAGGGGTTCTGAAAGACACTCATGGGGGTGTCCACTAGTGGTGGGAATCAGAGGCTTTCTGAATGCTTTGGGGCTTTCACCAAATTGTGTCGAAAATGCCATTGATAGATTTGAGTGCTAATAAACAACCTTTCCAACAAGTCAGTTCGTCAAATTCCTACCCTACTAGAGCAGCCCCAGTCAACTGTAAGTGCTGTTATTGTGAAGTGGAAACATCTAGGAGCAACAACTGCTCAACCGTGAAGTGGTAGACCACACAAGCTCACAGAAATATTAATATCATGAATTGAACTGCTTTGCCATGAACAGATCTGTGAGGTCTTAACTTAAAGGTACTATATAGACTTTATGGTCATTTAAATGGGGTTGAACATTCATCCCATCAGATTGTGTAAAGGATTTTATGAGTTCAGAAAAATACTGACTTGGAAGCATCTCTCTGACCTCACCCTGCTGAAACACACCCAAGTAAAGACCACATAGCTACAGTTATATGCTTGTCTGTTTTTACCCACTTTTACAGCCAATGTATGGACTTGCATCCATATGAATCAGTGGAATATACAGACTAGTTAGCCATCTCCCAATAGATGGACCCCAAGCAGAACTTTCAGCAATGCAGCATCTTCAGTAAGCGAGTATTCCAGACACTCTCTTCTTATGAACCAGTTGCTATTAAATGAAGGTTTTTGGACAGAAAACCTGCGGCTACGGTAGGATTCTAGGCTAATCTGGGCTGGCACCTCTGTTCCAAGATAGTCAGGAACAGTCGGAGGTGGAGGGGGCTGTGGAGCCATTATCCTGGCGGTGCTTGTGGAAGGGTGGGTAGGCTCTGCACACGGAGGCTAACTGAGCTCCGCAGCATCATCACTGTTGGGCTTGCCGGCGGCCTCGCTGGTTTGATGATGCTGCTGCTGCTCATCACTCTCCTTTGGCTTTGTTTGGCTACTTTTTGTACCATTGTCTGAAGAAGCCTATTGTGGTGAAACGTCAGAGTACGTTTTTTTTTTTTGGAAACTTTTAAATGAGCCACATGGATGCTAACTGGGTACTCAGGTAAAACTAGACAAATACACCTTTTTATTTTGGTATTTTGGGGACCAAATAAATGTATACCAACAGTGGACAATTCCAAGCAAAAGCATGGAGCTCCAACTCTCTAGTGGAGAATAGAGGGGAGTATTCCCTTGGAGAATCCAGAGTGGCTCACTGAAGAAAAACATATTGGAGAATAACAACAATCTCAATCTGAAGCTACAAAGAAATAAGGGGAATTCCTCTGAAAATCAGGAACACCATTCTTCCTCCTGCCCCACCTATTGTCCCTGTATGAATATTAGTTGGCATCTAATTGAAGAACGTACTGCTTTATAGATCCCAGCCTGACAAACAATTGTTTGGGCCTTACTATGAGCACTATGCACTGTGCCTCCATTGAGTCTCCATGTGTCAAGCAGTACAGAGAAACGCCCTCTAGATGACAGCAGAGGCCTGCTCTTGGATCTACCCTGTCTAACCACCAGTTTAGTGACCTTGTTCCATCAATATGTCCATACTACTTCACAACCGATTTGAGGTCTTGACCAGCAATGTCCCATTGGGCTCAACCGACCTTCAATTAGCTGCTCAGTGTTGATCTCTGTGGCTTGAACATATTCAGCCTCTGGCTGACTCTCTACATCGCTCATGTCATCTTCAATGGGATCAGTCCCCGTCTCAAATTCATCATGAGAGCAATTCTCATCTAAGTTGGGGCTTAAAAGCTCTGTGGTTTTGGTAGATGTGTGACCGATAGGCGCTGGAAACATCTATTTGTTTTCCCACACCCATTATGTCCACAGGTAATTAGACAATGTGGTTCATGCTGGTGATAAGAGGCCAATATGTGTGAGTCGTCTGAAATCCATACTTTTTCCATAAACGTTCATCAAATACAACCACCGACTTTTTGCTCCTTTCTGTTTCTTGAAGGTGGAAACGCAGCACGAATGCCCATGTGTCAATTGAATATCCGATGAAGCGTGGGTCAACAAATACTCGTTATCCAATCAAATCACACAATCTACATGTCACGTTGTATAAGGATTTGAAGACAAGCGCAGGAATAGGTAATAGGGGTTTTATTTTCTCCACCCAACACAAGGTACGTCATGAACAACGACGGGGACGAAGCCCAAAACAAACACGTATATATATATATATATATAACACAGGGCTGTAACCCAAACACGTATATATATATATTTATATATAACACAGGGCTGTAACCCAAACAAAGGAGAGAGGTGTAAACCTCTAAATAATACACGGACGAGACCCGTAATAACAAGAGCACAATACACGGTACTCAGGAGACCAACGGACATGGGGACAATAATGGACAAGGACAATGGGGAACAGAGGGGACATATATACACATACTAATCAGGGGGAATGGGAACCAGGTGTGGTAATGAGACAAGACAGTCCGGAGGTTGGTGGTAATGATCCATGTCAGTGGCGCCTAGAAAGCCGGGTGACGTAGACCTCGGAGCTGGTGAACGGAATGAGCAGCGGTACCGGGGGAATCCGTGACACTACATATGGGGTGTCAACCAATCAATATTTCGCAGATCATTACAGGCGTCAGGGAACCACAAAATGTGACGCCTAACTTTATTGACTTGGCACATTTTAAGTCCAGAGATACTGAGAAATAACAACCAGGAAAGATAAATCATAGAAAGATATGTTTATTTTACATATTACAATAATTGTATAGCCTAGGTTTCATTTCCAAACAGACACATTCACTACATTTGTTCCATTATTCACTTAATTACTTATTATTTTCAGTAAACTCTAATTCTATAACATTTACACTGCTAGTTTTACACAATATATTTTATATATATATATATATATATATATATATGTCATTTATATAATGATCAATATATAACCATATAATATATATAGCATTTACTATATAGACACACACACACACACCTAATGTGAAGAAGGTGAGATTGGCTGTTACACCAACTAAGGTGAAGAAGGTGAGATTGTCTGTTACACCAGCTAAGGTGAAGAAGGTGAGATTGGCTGTTACACCAGCTAAGGTGGAGAAGGTGAGATT
Source organism: Coregonus clupeaformis (assembly GCF_020615455.1). Classification (NCBI taxonomy): domain Eukaryota; kingdom Metazoa; phylum Chordata; class Actinopteri; order Salmoniformes; family Salmonidae; genus Coregonus; species Coregonus clupeaformis. The sequence continues at coordinate 102,428 of NW_025534193.1, read as the reverse complement.
GGCTGTTACACCAGCTAAATTGAAGAAGGTGAGATTTTGCTGTTACACCAGCTAAGGTGGAGAAGGTGAGATTGGCTGTTACACCAGCTAAGGTGGTGAAGGTGAGATTGTCTGTTACACCAGCTAAGGTGAAGAAGGTGAGATTGGCTGGAACACCAGGAAAGGTGAAGAAGGTGAGATTGGCTGTTACACCAGCTAAGGTGGAGAAGGTGAGATTGTCTGTTACACCAGCTAAGGTGGAGAAGGTGAGATTGGCTGTTACACCAGCTAAGGTGAAGAAGGTGCGATTGACTGGAACACCAGCTAAGGTGAAGAAGGTGAGATTGGCTGTTACACCAGCTAAGGTGAAGAAGGTGTCATTGTCTGGAAAACCAACAAAGTCCCCTGTCCCCGAGGTGAAGAGGACACCTCCAGTCTATGGGTCTGGTCCCCTTGCCAGGGCCAGATATTACCTGGATTGCCATCAATACCTCCATGCTTTGTTTATGAGGTCACACGTGAAGAAGTACAAAGAGGTCATCATCAAGAGGTAAGGTAGTAGAAGTATGTGATAAGAGTGATTGTTTTTTAGACTTGAGATTATAATTCAGTTGATATGCCATACCATACCATATATCTACAATGTAGGATCATAGGTTTGTGTGATTTCTATGTACTTTCAGAGAAAGGAGTTAGTGCAGGAAAAAAGATGGTCCCTTGTCCCAACCGGTGGAGACAGAGGTCTTTCAGACCTTTTCCTGGAGTGAGACTCTGGCGTGGGCAGAGGAGAAGGCACCTTTGATGACCACCTGTTAGAGGGCAACCCTTCCCCAGGCCAGAAACCCCAAAGTAGACCTCATCAAAGGTAGAGAAATCACCACAATGTGAGGATTAACCCAATATCATGTTCACACTAGATGTCCAATATCAATCATTTCACAATTGACATGTTGTATATAGTTCTACCGTTTCTACAAGTCAATTAGTAAAGTAAGTACAACTCTGACATGTAAGCCTTGACCGAGACAAAAGACAAAACTAAGAGAAGAAACCTTCTAATGTCTCCTCTTTTCAGAGACGACTTTCAACGTAAGAAGCAGGACCTCCTTGACAGAGGGACATGGATGGTGCTGCCAATGGCCTTGTTCACCAGCAGGAAAAATAAAATGAAGTTTGTGCCAACATGCCTGGAGATGGAGCTGTGTGAGGGGAGGATGCTGTGAGAAGATATTGTTCACTCTGAACTCCATGGCCATCTGCCTATGTTCTGATGCCACTAGAGGACATGTTAACAGGTTGAGGGTCGGCAATGATACCCAGATCATGAAGTGGAAGAAACAGGCTGAGGTAAGTGTGAGTCTTAAACATATGTAAACACAATTTGATTCAGCCTATTTCATAATTCTATTATTTCATTGAATTTCTCTTGGCAGTTGTGGTCTACAGCCAATCTACAGCCAATCAAGGACTAGCTACCCATCCCCCACTGCTGCTCTCACCCCCCACCCCATCCCCTGACATGCTGGACTCTCAGGTTCTGTTCAATAAAGTGCAGCACAGCACAGTACAGTACAACTTTATTAGTACATGTCACAGGGAACAAAGGAAATGTGTCTTTCTGAAGGGGTTGGTCACAGATCTGCCAGTTCAGATCAAATCCCACATTTTGTTGTCTGGCTCAGGACTCAAACCAATGACCTTTCAGTTACTGGACTAATTCTCTAACTTCCACCTCCTAACACTTCTAGCATGGGCTTCCTAGGCAAATTTCCTTTTACACTATCCCATGAGTGGAGAAAACATGAGTCTGTCTCATGATCTGGTAATGAGGTAGTCCTGCCTTGAACTTCAAAATCAGTGTCACCCTCAGGTCAAGAGGGCATTACCTCTTGGTCTAATGGTCAAGACACTGGTTTTTCCCATGGGACACCTGGGTACAGATCCCGCCCATGAAATGTGAACACTTCTCCCAAGGCACCATTCCACTGCTTCCACCAATGTAGTGTTTTTTTGCAAACAGCAACGGTGTAATGCCCCTTTCGTCAAAAAATCGGGTCACCCTGCCCGTAGGCAGACAAATATATTGTAGTGAATTCAGGGGGAAGCCCCAAACAGGTTTTGAACCTGGGTCCATCAACTTGTCAAGCCAACACCTTAAGCGTGTTAGGTTCTAAATGAACCTAGTAAAACTCAGGGACGTTTAGTAAAAGCTCAAACCAAGTTTATTCACCCATTGGATCATACAGCTGCATCAAGACAAAGAACATATTCACACAAGCACTGGTATTTAACCCTTTCTCCTATGCTGAGCCCCTCCTTCCACATCTGAACAGCCAATAAACCTATGTTGCTATCCAGAAGATTAGTGATATATGTTCTTCCTCACTTCATCTAACCTGACCTCTGCCCAAATTGCTCACTCCTCCCCAACTCACGGCTGTCATGTTGACTTGTACCAGACTGTGTCTCTTCTCCTCCAATAGGATCCCTGATGGCTAACAATAACATATCCTGACAGAATGGGAAACGTTATACATTCCCCTCTCTCCCTCAGTGACATGAATAAGTATATTTCATGTTTAGAAGTCAGAACCCAACAAGCGCTACGCCAAGAGGTCCGAACCTCTCGATGATGTGGCTAGGTGTTGGATTAAGGTCGCTACATTACCCGCTTCCTTGGAAGAGCATGCCCCCACACTTCTTTATAGCAAGTCTCTCGCGTGTACATGCCTCTTTGATGGCCTCACAGGCACTATCTGTTATGTGAATTATTTAACAAACTATTTTAGTGTTCTGTGCGTCTCCCAAAAAGGTTGCAAGTCTTTTGGGATTTAACTAACGGCCAGAGTCCCGGTCTGCATAGTCAGAGATATTTATTCATTGAGAATTCTGCCATCACAATTTCAGAGTCCATCTTTTTATACTCATACGTCATACAAAAGAAATCCCTTCCCTCTGTAGGCGGGCTGTAGTTTTCCACTCTAAAACTGCTCTACTGACCTTCAGTTCACACACACACACACACACATACACACATGCATACACACATACATACACACACATACACACACATATCCTACTCCCTGCTTTACTCAGTTATTGCCGTTCTCACAATATTCTGCACCATGTTTTCATAACAGTTTCTCCCCTCCCTAAATTGGGAGGCCTCTTTATCTTAGTTTCTCAGTTGTCTTTGTTGTCTGGCCTAACTCTTACTCACATTGCTAAATAGTGGCTCAATGCCATAGCCTTTACTGGTCCTATACTCACACATTTCTAACACATTATACAGAGTTTCAGGGTGTAATAATTAGTCATTAATAATTAATCTATCAATTCCACCCTTTGACTAAATATTACACACATACAAAATACAGTGGGGAAAAAAGTATTTAGTCAGCCACCAATTGTGCAAGTTCTCCCACTTAAAAAAGATGAGAGGCCTGTAATTTTCATCATAGGTACACGTCAACCATATGACAGACAAATTGAGAATTTCTTTTCCAGAAAATCACATTGTAGGATTTTTTAATGAATTTATTTGCAAATTATGGTGGAAAATAAGTATTTGGTCACCTACAAACAAGCAAGATTTCTGGCTCTCTCACAGACCAGTAACTTCTTCTTTAAGGCTCCTCTGTCCTCCACTCGTTACCTGTATTAATGGCACCTGTTTGAACTTGTTATCAGTATAAAAGACACCTTTCCACAACCTCAAACAGTCACACTCCCCAACTCCACTATGGCCAAGACCAAAGAGCTGTCAAAGGACACCAGAAACAACATTGTAGACCTGCACCAGGCTGGGAAGACTGAATCTGCAATAGGTAAGCAGCTTGGTTTGGAAGAAATCAACTGTGGGAGCAATTATTAGGAAATGGAAGACATACAAGACCACTGATAATCTCCCTCGATCTGGGGCTCCACACAAGATCTCTCCCCGTGGGGTCAAAATGATCACAAGAACGGTGAGCAAAAATCCCAGAACCACACGGGGGACCTAGTGAATGACCTGCAGAGAGCTGGGACCAAAGTAACAAAGCCTACCATCAGTAACACACTACGCCACCAGGGACTCCAAATCCTGCAGTGCCAGACGTGTCCCCCTGCTTAAGCCAGTACATGTCCAGGACCGTCTGAAGTTTGCAAGAGTGCATTTAGATGATCCAGAAGAGGATTGGGAGAATGTCATATGGTCAGATGAAACCAAAATAGAACTTTTTGGTAAAAACTCAACTCGTCGTGGTTTGGAGGACAAAGAATGCTGAGATGCATCCAAAGAACACCATACCTACTGTGAAGCATGGGGGTGGAGACATCATGCTTTGGGGCTGTTTTTCTGCAAAGGGACCAGGACGACTGATCCGTGTAAAGGAAAGAATGAATGGGGCCATGTATCGTGAGATTTTGAGTGAAAACCTCCTTCCATCAGCAAGGGGCATTGAAGATGAAACGTGGCTGGGTCTTTCAGCATGACAATGATCCCAAACACACCGCCCGCAACGAAGGAGTGGCTTCGTAAGAAGCATTTCAAGGTTCTGGAGTGGCCTAGCCAGTCTCCAGATCTCAACCCCCATAGAACATCTTTGGAGGGAGTTGAAAGTCCGTGTTGCCCAGCGACAGCCCCAAAACATCACTGCTCTAGAGGAGATCTGCGTGGAGGAATGGGCCAAAATACCAGCAACAGTGTGTGAAAACCTTGTGAAGACTTACAGAAAACGTTTGACCTGTGTCATTGCCAACAAACCTGTGTCATTGCCATTGACTTATGCTGCCCCTGTCTTCATGTTGTTGCTGGACATATCTTTTTTAAATGTGTGTAGGTCACCTAAATCATCAGAAAAATTGCCCCCCTGAGAATTTTTTCAGGAGCCGCCACTGATCCTATCCCAGGTATTCCTTAAAGAGGTGGGGTTTCAAATGTCTCCGGAAGGTGGTGAGTGACTCCACTGTCCTGGCGTCGTGAGGGAGCTTATTCCACCATTGGGGTGCCAGAGCAGCGAACAGTTTTGAATGGGCTGAGCGGGAACTATGCTTCTGCAGAGGAAGGGGAGCCAGCAGGCCAGAGGTGGATGAACGCAATGCCCTCGTTTGGGTGTAGGGACTGATCAGAGCCCGAAGGTACAGAGGTGCCTTTCCCCTCACTGCTCCATAGGCAAGCACCATGGTCTTGTAACGGATGCGAGCTTCAACTGGAAGCCAGTGGAGTGTGCGGAGGAGGGGGGTGACGTGAGAGAACTTAGGAAGGTTGAACACCAGACGGGCTGCGGCATTCTGGATGAGTTGTAGGGGTTTAATGGCACAGGCAGGGAGGCCAGCCAACAGCGAGTTGCAGTAATCCAGACGGGAGATGACAAGTGCCTGGATTAGGACCTGTGCCGCTTCCTGTGTAAGGCAGGGTCGTACTCTCCGAATGTTGTAGAGCATGAACCTGCAGGAGCGGGTCACCGCCTTGATGTTAGCGGAGAACGACAGGGTGTTGTCCAGGGTCACGCCAAGGCTCTTCGCACTCTGGGAGGAGGACACAACGGAGTTGTCAACCGTGATGGCAAGATCATGGAACGGGCAGTCCTTCCCGGGAGGAAGAGCAGCTCCGTCTTGCCAGGGTTCAGCTTGAGGTGCTGATCCGTCATCCATACTGATATGTCTGCCAGACATGCAGAGATGCGATTCGCCACCTGGTTATCAGAAGCGGGAAAGGAGAAGATTAGTTGTGTATCGTCAGCGTAGCAATGATAGGAGAGGCCATGTGAGGATATGACAGAGCCAAGTGACTTGGTGTATAGGGAGAATAGGAGAGGGCCTAGAACTGAGCCCTGGGGGACACCAGTGGTGAGAGCACGTGGTGCGGAGACAGCTTCTAAGATTGGGTTCTGCATAGCTGCCCTGTTAAAAGGCATAATTATAGTATTCGATGGGTTGATTTTATATCCTGAAAAGGTCCCATATTCTTTCAGGACGTCAACTAATGCTCGGAGTGAAATTTCTGGTTTAGTGAGGTAAAAGCAAAATGTCATCAGCATATAGAGAGACCTGATGTTGGCGCCCACCTATAGGAACAGCATGGATGGATGGATGAGATCTAGAAGCTTCTGCCAGTGGCTCTATAGGAACAGCATGGATGGATGGATGAGATCTAGAAGCTTCTGCCAGTGGCTCTATAGGAACACCATGGATGGATGGATGAGATCTAGAAGCTTCTGCCAGTGGCTCTATAGGAACAGCATGGATGGATGGATGAGATCTAGAAGCTTCTGCCAGTGGCTCTACAGGAACAGCATGGATGGATGGATGAGATCTAGAAGCTTCTGCCAGTGGCTCTATAGCCAAAGAAGAAAGGAGAGGACTAGCGGGGCAACCCTGTCTTGTGCCACGTGATCGGGAGAACTGGGAGGAAACATTTCCATTGGTCAGGATCTGAGCTACCGGACATTTGTACAGTAATCTAATCAGACCTACATACTTAGGTCCAATATTCATCCTCTGTAAAACTTCAAACAGGTAGTTCCATTCTATGCGGTCAAACGCTTTTTCCGCATCTAATGAAGCCGCCACTACAGGTTCTTGGTCATTCTCTGCATAATGCATCATAATAAATCATCTTCTGATATTATCAGGAGATGAGCGGTTTCTTACAAAGCCTGTTTGGTCCATATCAACCAAGTCAGGAAGAACCTTATCCAGTGCCCCCTCAAATATGCAAGGAGAGATTCCCATAAAATTAGGTGGGAGGCAGAGTTGCTATTGGTGCTAAAAAAATATGTCGATATGAGTGTTCAGAAATGTTACAAATGTGGGATTATTTAGTAAGTATGTGCCAAACCTCCACCTTCTTGAGGGTGGTTGTGTTTTACTGACTGGTAATGAAGCCAGCAGGGCAGAACAATCTAATATACATTTTGGTAAATACTTACACCCAGTAGTTAAACATCCCTTGCCTGCAGGAATAAGAAATAAGTCGATTCTAGAGTAACTGTTATGGACAAGGGAGTAAAATGTAAAAGGGGAGTACAGTATTATTTAACCTTTTGGTTGTGAAATCTCCACACGTCTACAAGTCCAACATCTTTCATGTCTGCTTTGAACATTTTAGGTTGATACTGTTAGGGGAAGATGTATCACTGAAAGGGTCCAGTACCAAGTTAAAATCCCCTGATATTATTATCTCTGATGATGGACACGTTAACTTCAAAAAGATGTCTTGGTAAAATGTAGGCACCTCATGGTTAGGGCCATACACATTCACGATTATTCCTAATCATGGTAGCATCCACATGAATGTAGAAGTGTTCAGAAACATCTTCTATTCTTACTGACAATACAAGTGAAGTGACTCCAAAATGACAGGACATTATTCACCATTCAGTTTCTATTGGGAAAAACATCATCCAAAACACAACCAAGACAAACTGCAAATGCATTCAACAAGTTTGTAGAATCACAAGCTTGATGTAATCACTGCAGGTAAGGAATATGGGACCAAATACTAAACTTAAGACTACTTTAATACAATATAAGTGAATATGTCCAAATTATTAAGACTTTTTCAAATGGGAGAACTAGATACATAAAGTGCTTTCATTTCTAAACAGTAACACAGATATGTATGAAAATATCCTCAAATAAAAGGTGACATTCTGTACTGTCGCCTAATATGAAACTTTTTATCTCAAATCCAAAATGCTGGAGCATAGCACCAAATGTGAAACAGTAAGCTTCACTGTCCAAACACATATGGTGTGGACTATGTGTGCCTGGTAAACACTGAAGCTGGAGACACTTATCTCCCTCAATAACTTTAAGCATCAGTTGTCAGAGCACCCTTACCGATCACTGCACCTGTACACAGCCCATCTGAAATTAGCCCGCCCAACTACCTCATCCCTATATTGTTATTTATTTTGCTCTTTTGCACCCCAGTATCTCTATTTGCACATAATCTCTTGCACATCTAGCATTCCAGTGTTAATACTATTGTAATTATTCTGCACTATAGCCTATTTATTGCCTTACCTCCATAACTTGCTACATTTGCACACACACTGTATATATATTTTCTGTTGTATTTCTGACTTTATGTTTTTTTTTACCCCATATGTAACTCTGTGTTGTTTTATTGCACTACTTTGCTTTATCTTGGCCAGGTCGCAGTTGTAAATGAGAACCTGTTCTCAACTAGCTTACCTGGTTAAATAAAGGTGAAAAAATAAATAAATAAAAATAAAAAACACATGTGGATCTGGTGAACAGTTATCACTTGTTGACCAACTACAGGAATACTGACCTCAGAGTCTCCAGTTTACAGTGGGGATTCCCCAGTCCAGCAGAGAGCAGCTTCACTCCTGAATCCTTCAGGTCATTGTTACTCAGGTCCAGCTCTCCCAGGTGTGAGGGGTTTGACTTCAGAGCTGAGACCAGAGAAGCACAGCCTTCCTCTGTGACTCCACAGCCTGACAGCCTGCAAATAATCAAATCATATTAAAAACCACACTGCTATTCTTTGGTGGTGAAAATAGTGGCAGTATATTTTTTTTTCAACATATTCAGATATATCAGTGTCCTGAAACCTGCCATATCTATTCATAAATGAATGTATCATTATTAGAAATGACAAATTATCAAAGTATTGCTTGTAGATAGAAAAATGTATAGTACAAATATTTGAGTAGACAGTGAGGTATCAGATTTAGATTGTATTGAGTATACAGTCCACACCACATCTATTTTGACAGTGAAGCTAACATTTCAAATGTGGCTCTGTACTCCAGCATTTTGGATTTCAGATCAAATGTTTCATATGAGGTGACAGTATATAATGTCACCTTTTAATTTAGGGTATTATAATACATATCTGTTTCACCATTTAGAAATGAAAGCACTTTATGTGTCTAGTCTCCTATTTGAAGAAGTCATAAGTATTTTGATAAATTCACTCATAGTGTATTAAAGTAGTCAAAAGTTTAGTATTTGGTCCCAAACTCGTTGGTTGCATTTGCAGTTTGTTTTGGTTGTGTTTTTGGGTTATGTTTTGTCCAATAGTAACTGAATGGTGGATGATGACTGGAGTAATTTTCTGTCTAAGTGAGTAGATAACATGTTTCTAAACACTACTAAATTAATCCTGATGATGACATGATTAAGAAAAATCATGAATGAATCATGAATAATAATGAGTGAGAAAGTTACAGAGGCTACAACAAAACATGCTAACCTCTCACCATTACCAATAACAGAGGGGGTATGATCCTTGTTCCTCTGTAACTTTCTCATTCATCATCATTCACGATTATTCATAATCATGGTAGCATCCACATGAATGTAGAAGTGTTCAGAAACATCTTCTATTCTTACTGACAATACAAGTGAAGTGACTCCAAAATTACAGGACATTATTCACCATTCAGTTTCTATTGGGAAAAACATCATCCAAAACACAACTAAGACAAACTGCAAATGTATTCAACCAGTTTGTAGAATCACAAGCTTGATGTAATCACTGCAGGTAAGGAATATGGGACCAAATACTAAACTTTGGACTAAATTAATTTGTCTAAATAATTATGACTTTTCAAATGGGAGAACTGCATAATAAAGTACTTTCATTTCTAAACGGTAAAATATACAGTGATGGAAAAAAGTATTTGATCCCCTGCTGATTTTAACGTTTGCCCACTGACAAAGACATGATCAGTCTATAATTTTAATGGTAGGTTTATTTGAACAGTGAGAGACAGAATAACAACAAAAAAATCCTGAAAAACACATGTCAAAAATGTTATAAATTGATTTGCATTTTAATGCGGAAATAAGTATTTGACCCTCTGCAAAACATGACTTAGTACTTGGTGGCAAAACCCTTGTTGGCAATCACAGAGGTCAGACGTTTCTTGTAGTTGGCCACCAGGTTTGCACACATATCAGGAGGGATTTTGTCCCACTCCTCTTTGCAGATCTTCTCCAAGTCATTAAGGTTTCGAGGCTGACGTTTGGCAACTCGAACCTTCAGCTCCCCTCCACAGATTTTCTATGGGATTAAGATCTGGAGACTGGCTAGGCCACTCCAGGACCTTAATGTGCTTCTTATTGAGCCGCTCCTTTGTTGCCTTGGCCGTGTTTTGGGTCATTGTCATGCTGGAATACCCATCCCACGACCCATTTTCAATGCCCCTGGCTGAGGGAAGGAGGTTCTCACTCAAGATTTGATGCGGTGAAGTTGTCCTGTCCCCTTAGCAGAAACCCCCCCAAAGCATAATGTTTCCACCTCCATGTTTGACGGTGGGGATGGTGTTCTTGGGGTCATAGGCAGCATTCCTCCTCCTCCAAACACGGCGAGTTGAGTTGATGCCAAAGAGCTCGGTTTTGGTCTCATCTGACCACAACACTTTCACCCAGTTCTCCTCTGAATCATTCAGATGTTCATTGGCAAACTTCAGACGGCCATGTATATGTGCTTTCTTGAGCAGGGGGACCTTGCGGGCACTGCAGGATTTCAGTCCTTCACGGCGTAGCGTGTTACCAATTGTTTTCTTGGTGACTATGGTCCCAGCTGCCTTGAGATCATTGACAAGATCCTCCCGTGTAGTTCTGGGCTGATTCCTCACCGTTCTCATGATCATTGCAACTCCACGAGGTGAGATCTTGCTTGGAGCCCCAGGCCGAGGGAGATTGACAGTTCTTTTGTGTTTCTTCCATTTGCGAATAATCGCACCAACTGTTGTCACCTTCTCACCAAGCTGTGGCGATGGTCTTGTAGCCCATTCCAGCTTTGTGTAGGTCTACAATCTTGTCCCTGACATCCTTGGAGAGCTCTTTGGTCTTGGCCATGGTGGAGAATTTGGAATCTGATTGATTGATTGCTTCTGTGGACAGGTGTCTTTTATACAGGTAACAAGCTGAGATTAGGAGCACTCCCTTTAAGAGTGTGCTCATAATCTCAGCTCGCTACCTGTATACAAAGACACCTGGGAGCCAGAAATCTTTCTGATTGAGAGGGGGTCAAATACTTATTTTCCCTCATTAAAATGCAAATCAATTTATAACATTTTTACATGCGTTTTTCTGGATTTTTTTGTTGTTATTCTGTCTCTCACTGTTCAAATAAACCTACCATTAAAATTATAGACTGATCATGTCTTTGTCAGTGGGCAAACGTACAAAATCAGCAGGGGATCAAATACTTTTTCCCTCACTGTACAATTTATGTAATAAAACCCTTTGAATTGACTGATGTCTGGGGGACGTTCAGCAGTTTATAGAGTCGTCACCTTATTTATTATTATATTAATGAATGTATTATTATCATTATTATTATTATTATTATTATTATCATTATTATTATTGTTGTTATTATTATTATTATGATTATTTGTTTCTGCGGTGAATCATTTATTTTCGAGTCATTCTGTTTCCTTTGTTGTTGTTAATCATTGAAGCTAATCCCAGTAGAGGGGAGGGAGGACAGTGTTCATGTGTTGGGGAGGGAAAGGTGTGGTACCATGGGATCCCATGGAGCTGTGTTGGGGAGGGAAAGGTGTGGTACCATGGGATCCCATGGAGCTGTGTTGGGGAGGGAAAGGTGTGGTACCATGGGATCCCATGGAGCTGTGTTGGGGGAGGGAAGGTGTAGTACCATGGGATCCCATGGAGCTGTGTTGGGGAGGGAAAGGTGTTGTACCATGGGGATCCCATGGAGCTGTGTTGGGGAGGGAAAGGTGTGGGACCATGGGATCCCATGGAGCTGTGTTGGGGAGGGAAAGGTGTGGTACCATGGGATCCCATGGAGCTGTGTTGGGGAGGGAAAGGTGTGGTACCATGGGATCCCATGGAGCTGTGTTGGGGAGGGAAAGGTGTGGGACCACTGGCATCCCATGGAGCTGTGTTGGGGAGGGAAAGGTGTGGGACCATGGGATCCCATGGAGCTGTGTTCGGGAGGGAAAGGTGTGGTACCATCGGATCCCATGGAGCTGTGTTCGGGAGGGAAAGGTGTGGTACCATGGGATCCCATGGAGCTGTGTTGGGGAGGGAAAGGTGTGGGACCATGGGATCCCATGGAGCTGTGTTGGGGAGGGAAAGGTGTGGTACCATGGGGATCCCATGGAGCTGTGTTGGGGAGGGAAAGGTGTGGGACCATGGGATCCCATGGAGCTGTGTTGTGTAGGTGGAAGGACAACGGGCTGTTATCTCTGACATATTTTGATGATTGTTCAATTGTATAAAATGCCAATACATAGAATGTAAAAAAAATATATATATATATATATATATATATATATATATATATATATATATATATATATATATATATATATATTATGTTTTACTTTGTAAAAAATAAGCTCTTATGGGACTGTTTTATTTACTATAATTCTATTACTAATTAAATGTATTGTGGGAAATGAAAACATGCTATGAGTTGCAGAAGGCCTTTAGAATAATATCCTTGAATCTATCCAAGTTGATGAGTGGGAAACAAACTGATACCAGTCAGCCTCACAGCCGCCCCATCAAAACTACACCTGAACTATACCTCAACTCATTTCACACATGATAAGAGTTAGCCTATAGACCAGATTACATTGACAATAATCTGATGAGTGACAATATTATCAGTTGTCAAATTGTACATGAAGAGATGGGTGCATCTTGTAATTGACAGATGCAGGGAAAGGAGCATCTCTTTATCAAATCCTCCTTCAGAGTCACATGCAGGTAAAACATTTGGATTTCTATATAGTATCTGAAAGAGGTGCAGCTCTATCTTCTTTCAACAATATCTGTGCTGTATGTTGCATATGACCACTCCAGCAGCAGCATTGCTCTGGCAACTAAGCAAAAACTAGTAACATAATCCAGTTAAAATATGCTATTCTGTTGTCAATGGATGAATGGCCAATAGAAACCAGATAGAAACTGATAATGGTGCATGTGACTTCTGCATAATGGTGCGATACTTCTTCATGTAATTAATCCTTTACAATAGTTTATGCACTATTTATCAAGCGTTTATTTAACAAACCATGTTTGAACACCTTGCACCTTGCTGGTTGATATGCATCTGATGCATATGCTAAAGTGGACGCCTGGTAACTTTCTCTAGCGGGTTCTTATATGCTGAAAGAACAGGCGGTTCTAGTGTTAAGGACTGGTAGATGGGAGTTGCTCATGCGTTCACTCATGCTGACCGGCTCTAGTACTTTGTTCTTGACTGAAGCGTCCAAGTCAGCCTTGACTTCTGGTCTGATAGCATAAGGTACAGGTCCTGCTTTCAGAAACATTGGTTTGCTGTCTGGCTTAATGCTGCTTCCCTGTAATGTCGTTCATACTACCCAGCTGTCCATTAAAGACTTCTCCATGTTTCTTTAAGATGGCAGGTAGATCTGTGTCTCCATGTATCATTGTATGCACTGATGGCCAGTCCAGTGTGATTTTCTCCAACTATGAACATCCCAGTAGTGATGCATAGTCTCCTTTCACAACATAGAGGGACAGCTTTTCAGTTTGTCTGTTTACCTGAACTGTGACATCAGTGATGCCTCTCACAGCGACAGATTCACCTGTGTAAGTCTTTAACACGAGGTGCGCTGGTTGAAGTGGAAGGTGTTTCAGTGTCTTTTTTCTGGCACAGGAGATACAGCTGCCCCTGTGTCAATCTCCATACTCCACCGGCTGTCCCTCTAGCAAGGGGAGACATAGTAGCCGTACGGCCCGCCAGGAAAAAGTCAGGATTTTCAGTGTGACTTCCTGGTCTGATGAGTCACTCACCTCAGTGTTCTCTTACTCAACAGTGTGAACATGTCTATGTGTCTTTCGTTGGAATGCCTGTTTCTTGTTTCCCGTTTTTGTGATTTCTCTGATCTCTTTTTGTTTCTGGAGACTTGTCCGATGTTGACCTTTTTACCACAGGCTGGACAATCCATGTCCTTACACCAGCATGTGACTTGATTTCCCGGTCTCTGATTTTCAGTTGAAACTCTGTTGAAACGTTTTATTTATTTGAAAGGAACACAGACAAGAACAAATAGCAGCAGGAATGGTTATACAGCTAGAGACACAATACTGTTAAAATATATATCAGAACAAATAGCAGCAGGAATGGTTATACAGCTAGAGACACAATACTGTTAAAATATATATCAGTATATTAATGAAACTAGTTATTGCAGATAAATACAATTATAATAAACCACATATACAATCACCCACCTCAGCTGCATCAACCCACCCTCCAACCCCTCCTGGGACCACCCCAACACACCCCTCCTGGGACCACCCCAATCCACCCTCCAAACCCTCCTGGGAACACCCCAACTCACCCTCCAACCCCTCCTGGGACCACCCCAACCCACCCTCCAACCCCTCCTGGGACCACCCCAACCCACCCTCCAACCCCTCCTGGGACCACCCCAACCCACCCTCCAACCCCCTCCTGGGACCACCCCCAACCCACCCTCCAATCCCTCCTGGGTCCACCCCCAACCCACCCTCCAACCCCTCCTGGGACCACCCCAACCCACCCTCCAACCCCTCCTGGGACCACCCCAACCCACCCTCCAACCCCTCCTGGGACCACCCCAACCCACCCTCCAACCCCTCCTGGGACTACCAATTAAATACTAAATCAAGGTACACATTTGCACAAAAATTATAATGAACAGGTCAATCTGTTGGGTAAAACCCACTACAGGAGTTATTTCATGGTTTCAGCTGCAATTGTTGTTTGGCTAGCCCCATGGATCCTAGCAGTGGATAGTTCTAAAAAAATGATATCTATAAAAGTGCTGATCCAATGAGGTGTGGTGGTTGCCATCTTAGTTCCAACATCTTTTTAGCTGCTGTCCAACCTGACAACATTATACGTCTTTGCTGTAATGACAGTGGTGAATTATCATTCAGAAATAACAGTTTGGGGAACAAGGTATGAGGATACCTCTTTCCAAAACATGTCCCCTGGTCACTCCCAGTACATATGATTAAAGGAGCCCAAGGCACCTTGATTACATAGATCACAGAGGAGCGGTTGTGATTTCTATTAAATGATGTTTTCTAGGTGGAAGGTATGAGATTAAAATGTATCAGCTGGTGATTAGGATTGTTAAAAATGTCCTTGAAGTATCTCACAGTGTTCTGATAGTTTCTTTAATGCAGCAGCAAACATTGTTACTGATTCTCCCTCTTCCTGATGTCTCCTGTGGAACCTGAACCTTTCAGCATTAACTAGTGGTTCTGGTGAAAAATGTCCTTTAAGTATCTCACAATATCCCCATACGTCTTATTACCTGTTCTGTCTGGCTGCCAGCAGGTTGCCTAGTAAATTAAATATATTTGGCCCCATTACACTAAAACATGTAGGCACAATGTTGTCCTCATCCATGTCATTTACAATAACTAAATAATCAAACCGTTCTGTATATGAGCTCCACTGCTCAATACTTTCATCAAACTGTCCAATGTTTCCAACAATTCCAATAATTTTTTGTTTCTCAATAAGCTCCTGATTGTCACTCACTTCAATATTGTCCTCAACCAAAGCAATATTTCCCTCAGTCACATGATCTTCATTCACTTCACTCACTGACGTTTCCTCCTCAGGTTCGCTCATTTAGCAGTTTTAATTAAAAAGTTTGTCTTCACAGTTGAAAAAATTTCCTTTCCTTTAAACAATGTATATGACGATGTTAACGCTCTTTCTTAGCTAGCTCGACTATGCACTTGCCTCTGCTATTAATGCACTGTGCTAACATTAGCCTATTCTGGACCACAGAAAATAACAGTTTTAAACAGTTGTAATAACCCACTTCTTCCAGACAGAATAGTTCCTGTAGATTCAGACTTACTCATCACCAATCTTTTGTTATGTCTCGTGGGTTTCATAACCACGTCTGTATAACAATTCAATAATGATGAGACAGGAGACAGGAATCAGTTCAACCATTTATCTGGAACGTGATCATCTCAACACATACAAACCCCCATGATGCTCTGCTGCACAACCCCAATATACAACAAATACATAGATAAGTAAATGGATACTAAACAAAACTCATAGAGGAATTTAAATGTTCAGTTGTAGAAAGTAGGGCCATGGGATAGGGTCAGAAAGGTCAGTATGTTTGATAACTGGTTCCAGAGGTGACATAACAAGCATAAGGTCCATTATAACACAGTGAAGTAGAGGTGGGAGCTAAAAGCAGACATGGACAGTGAGGCGGTGTGAGGAGGTCAGGTGTGAAACACTAGATCAGGACAGGTAGAAATGGCAAGGCTGGAAATAGACACAGAGACACATTCTGATCATGGCTCAGACCTGACCTGAGACACCCAAACAGAAGATGCCATAGCAAAGTCCTGTGCAGTAGGCTATATGGGATTTCCTTTCATCAAAATCCAACACATGGAAATGTGTCCCGTGTGTGTGTGTGTGTGTGTGTGTGTGAGAGTGTGTCCAGTGTGTGTGTGTGTGTCCAATGTTTGTGTCCAGTGTGTGTGTGTCCAGTGTGTGCGCCAGGTGTGTGTGTGTGTCTAGAGTGTGTGTGTGTGTGAGTCCTGTGTGTGTGTGTTCAGTGTGTGTGTCCAGTGTGTGTGTGTGTGTTCAGTGTGTGTGTGTGTCCAGTGTGTGTTTGTTCCCCAGTGTATGTGTGTGTGTCCAGTATGTGTGTGTGTTTGTCCAGTGTGTGTGTTCAGTGTGTGTGTGCCAGTGTGTGTGTGTGTGTGTGTGTGTGTGTGTGTGTGTGTGTTTGTGTGTGTATGTCCAGTGTGTGTCCAGTGTGTGTCCAGTGTGTGTGTGTGTGTGTGTGTGTGTGTGTGTGTGTGTGTGTGTGTGTTTTCAGTGTGTGTGTGTGTGTCTGTCCAGTGTGTGTGTGTGTATCCAGTGTGTGTGTGTGTATCCAGTGTGTGTGTGTGTGTCCAGTGTGTGTGTGTGTGTGTGTGTGTGTGTTCAGTGTGTGTGTGTGTGTCCAGTGTGTGTGTGTGTTCAGAGTGTTTGTGTCCATTGTGTGTGTGTGTATCCAGTGTGTGTGTTCAGTGTGTATGTCCAGTGTGTGTGTGTGTGTGTGTGTGTGTTCAGCGT
The DNA here is from genome assembly GCF_020615455.1 of Coregonus clupeaformis. Classification (NCBI taxonomy): domain Eukaryota; kingdom Metazoa; phylum Chordata; class Actinopteri; order Salmoniformes; family Salmonidae; genus Coregonus; species Coregonus clupeaformis. The sequence continues at coordinate 85,384 of NW_025534193.1, read as the reverse complement.
GTGTGTGTTCAGTGTGTGTGTGTCCAGTGTGTGTGTGTCCAGTGTGTGTGTCTAGTGTGTGTATGTCTGTTCAGTGTGTGTGTGTGTGTGTGTGTTTGTCCTGCGTGTGTTTGTCCAGTGTGTGTGTGTGTGTGTCCAGTGTGTGTGTGTGTGTGTGTGTGTGTCAGTGTGAGTGTGTCCAGTGTGTGTGTTTGTCCAGTGTGTGTGTGTGTGTGTTTCTGTGTGTCCAGTGTGTGTGTGTGTGTGTGTCCAGTGTGTGTGTGTCAGTGTGTGTGTCCAGTGTGTGTGTGTGTGTCCAGTGTGAGTGTGTCCAGTGTGTGTGTTCAGTGTGTGTGTTTGTCCAGTGTGTGTGTGTGTGTGTGTGTGTGTGTGTGTGTGTGTGTGTGTGTGTGTGTGTGTGTGTGTGCGTGTTCAGTGTGTGTCCAGTGTATGTGTGTGTGTGTCCAGTGTGTGTGTGTGTGTGTGTGTGTGTGTGTGTGTCCAGTGTGTGTGTGTGTGTCCAGTGTGTTTGTGTCCAGTGTGTGTGTGTGTGTGTGTGTGTGTGTGTGTGTCACTGTGAGTGTGTCCAGTGTGTGTTTGTCCTGTGTTTGTGTGTGTCCAGTGTGTGTGTGTGTGTGTGCAGTGTGTGTGTGTGTCCAGTGTGTGTGTTTGTCCAGTGTGTGTGTATGTGTGTGTGTGTTTCTGTGTGTGTGTCTAGTGTGTGCGTGTCCAGTGTGTGTGTGTGTGTGTCCAGTGTGAGTGTTTGTCCAGTGTGTGTGTGTGTGTGTCCAGTGTGTGTGTGTGTGTGTGTGCAGTGTGTGTGTGTCCAGTGTGTGTGTGTCCAGTGTGTGTGTCCAGTGTGTGTATGTCCAGTGTGTGTGTTCAGTGTGTGTGTTCAGTGTGTGTGTACAGTGTGTGTGTGTATGTGTATGTGTCCAGTGTGTGTGTGTGTGTATGTGTCCAGTGTGTGTGTGTGTGTGTGTGTGTCCAGTGTGCGTGTGTGTGTGTGTCCAGTGTGTGTGTATCAGTGTTACCATGGTTATTATTTACAGGGACACTGAGGAGTCAACATGATAAACCCCAAACCCTGGATAGAGGGCTCAGTGAATGTGGAGTGGAATGTGTTCAGGTGGGTCAGTGTGTCAGGGAGGAGACTCTGTAGAAGGACAGAGTGCCTGCTGGCCAGTCCAGATACACTCCTACTCTGTGGGGGCTGGAGGAGGGGACGTCTATGGTAGTGGACTTATTATTGTGACAGGCAGAGTAACTGTTGTCAGAGCAGAACAGACACCAGGACTTGTCATTGTATCCAAGCCCAGGGTCAAAACCCCATCCTCTCCCTGCTGATTCCTTTATATGTCACTCCTATACCAGCCCCTCTCCCCACTCCTCTCTACCTCCCAGTAACAGCCCCAGTCAGACCCTCTCTACACAGCACCTGTATATATTCCTTAAATCTCTCTGGGTGATCAGGATACGGCTGCTCCTCTGTCCTACATGTCACCTTTCTGTTCACCTCAGACAGAGAGAGGAGTCTGCTTACTGTGTTTAGGTCCAGAGTGAGATCACAGACATCTGATGGATGAAACCAGACACAATATTAGAAATCATCATCATTCACATTAGAATGTTAACTCATTTTTCACTAATTCATTTAATGTAGATGATTCTAGGTATCAAAAGGAGAAGTTAAGGTTGAGACTTGTTGAATGATCATATGTTATACTGTATGGTAATATAAAACATACTTATTCCCATTAATTACACACACACACACACACACATCACACACATCCTGAACACACACACACACATTTCTAACGTAAAACGAACACACAGACACACACATTGTCAAAGCAACTCTTTGTAAACTTTGGTGTCCCTGATTTGTGCTTCTGTAGAACTACAGCTGATATTTAATATGACCAAGTAAGTAATGATGGTGGTCTTTGACTTTGACTTCACTTGAATTAAGACTTATTCTTAGTCATATTCTTCACAGCAGTCAACACTCACATTTTCTAAGTCCAGGTTTCATTCTGTTCTCTCCACCATGTTCCACACTGTAGCGGTAAGCAGAAGAACAGACAGTCATTGAGGGATACACCTGAACTCACACACACACACACACACACACACACACACACACACACACACACACACACACACACACACACACACACACACACACACACAAACAGACAGCATATAACTTTGTGTGTGTCCAGTGTGTGTGTGTCAGTGTGTGCGTGCGTGTCCTGTGTGTGTGTGTCCAGTGTGTCCAGTGTGTGTGTGTTTGTCCAGTGTGTGTTTGTCCAGTGTGTGTGTGTCAAGTGTGTGTGTGTGTTTCCTGTGTGTATGTGTCTGTGTGTGTGTGTGTGTGTGTCCAGTGTGTGTGTCTGTGTTTCCTGTGTGTATGTGTGTCTGTGTTTCCTGTGTGTGTTCTGTGTGTGTGTGTGGGTCCAGTGTGTGTGTAGTGTTTCCTGTGTGAGTGTGTGTTTGTGCGTGTGTGGGTCCAAATTGTGTGTGTGTCTAGTGTGTGTGTGTCCAGTGTGTGTGTGTGTGTGTGTGTGTGTGTGTGTCTCAGTGTGTGTTTGTCCAGCGTGTGGGTGTGTGTCCTGTGTGTGTGTGTGTGTGTGTGTGTGTGCCAGTGTGTGTGTTCAGTGTGTGTGTGTGTATGTGCGCAGTGTGTGTGTGTTTATGTGTCCAGTGTGTGTGTGTGTGTGTGTGTCTAGTGTGTGTGTCTAGTGTGTGTGTGTGTGTGTGTGTCCATTGTGTGTGTGTGTCTAGTGTGTTCAGTGTGTATGTGTGTGTTTGTCCAGTGTGCGTGTGTGTGTGTCCCTCAGTGTGTGTGTGTGTGTGTGTCTAGTGTGTGTGTGTCCATTGTGTGTGTGTGTGCTAGTGTGTTCAGTGTGTGTGTGTGTGTTTGTCCAGTGTGTGAGTGTGTGTCAAGTGTGTGTGTGTGTGTGTTTGTGTCCAGTGTGTGTGTGTGTGTGTGTGTGTTTGTGTCCCCAGTGTGTGTGTGTATGTGTGTGTGTGTGTTTAGTGTGTGTGTCCAGTGTGTGTGTGTGTCTAGTGTGTGTCTAGTTTGTGTCCATTGTGTGTGTGTGTGTGTCTAGTGTGTGTTCAGTGTGTATGTGTGTGTGTGTCCAGTGTGTGTGTGTCCAGTGTGTGTGTGTGTCCAGTGTGTGTGTGTGTGTGTGTGACAGCATATAACTTAGTCCAAGTGGTGGTAAGAATGTTTGTCTTAACTAGCCTGATAACTCCAACATGTCTGATATGAACATTGACATAAACCCTCTACATACTTGAGTTTCTCCAGTCTGCAGTGTGGATCCTCCAGTCCAGCAGAGAGCAGTCTGACTCCTGAGTCTCCTGGGTGATTGTAGCTCAGGTCCAGCTCTCTCAGGTGTGAGGGGTTTGACCTCAGAGCTGAGACCAGAGAAGCACAGCCTTCCTCTGTGACTAGACAGCCTGACAGCCTGCAAAGAGGTCAAATCATATTAAAACCACACTGCTATTCTTTGATTGGTGAAAATAGTGGCAGTATATTTTCTTCACCGTTTAGAAATGAAAGCACTTTATGTATCTAGTCCCCCATTTGAATAAGTCATAAGTGTTCTGACCAATAGTGTATTAAAGTTGTCAAAAGTTGAGTATTTGGTTGGAACTCATTTGTTGCATTTGCAGTTTGTTTTGGTTGTGTTTTGGAGTTATGTTTTGTCCAATAGTAACTGAATGGTGGATGATGACTGGAGTAATTTTCTGTCTAAGTGAGTAGATAACATGTTTCTAAACATTACTAAATTAATCCTGATGATGACATGATTAAGAAAAATCATGAATGAATAATGAATTATAATGAGTGAGAAAGTTACAGAGGCTACAACAAAACATGCTAACCTCTCACCATTACCAATAACAGAGGGGGTATGATCCTTGTTCCTCTGTAACTTTCTCATTCATCATCATTCACGATTCATTCATGATTATTCATAATCATGGTAGCATCCACATGAATGTAGAAGTGTTCAGGAAACATCTTCTATTCTTACTGACAATACAAGTGAAGTGACTCCAAAATGACAGGACATTATTCACCATTCAGTTTCTATTAGGAAAAACATAATCCAAAACCCAACCAAGACAAACTGCAAATGTATTCTACAAGTTTGTAGAATCACAAGCTTGATGGAATCACTACAGGCAAGGAATATGGGACCAAATACTAAACTTATGACTACTTTAAAAACAATATAAGTGAATATGTCCAAATTATTACAACTTTTTCAAATGGGAGATCTAGAAACATAAAGTGCTTTCATTTCTAAACAGTAACACAGATATGTATTAAAATACCCTCAAATAAAAGGTGACATTATATACTGTCACCTAATATGAAACATTCTATCTCAAATCCAAAATGCTGGAGCATAGAACCAAATTTAAAACTGTAAGCTTCACTGTCCAAACACATATGGTGTGGACTATGTGTGCCTGGTAAACACATGTGGATCTGGTGAACAGTTATGACTTGTTGACCAACTACAGGAATACTGACCTCAGAGTCTCCAGTTTACAGTGGGGATTCCCAGTCCAGCAGAGAGCAGCTTCACTCCTGAATCCTTCAGGTCATTGTTACTCAGGTCCAGCTCTCTCAGGTGTGAGGGGTTTGACTTCAGAGCTGAGACCAGAGAAGCACAGCCTTCCTCTGTGACTAGACAGCCTGACAGCCTGCAAGAGTAAAATCATATTAAAACCACACTGCTATTCTTTGGTGCTGAAAATATATTTTAAAAACATTTTCAGATACATCAGAGTCCTGAAACCTGCCATATCTATTCAAATATGTACAGTACAAGCACATTCAGTGAGCACAGACGGAGCATGTTGCACAGGAGGAAAAGAGCAGCTGATTCAACTGGCATTTGAGAGGGATCTTACAAGCAAATTCCGTGGGGAGTGGAAGGAGAGACTGCTGAGGGAGGTTCAACACAGCATCAAGGCGGCTGTAACTCTTTTGAATCTGGGTAAGAACAGGCAGCCTGGCTGGGCTTGTATTATTGAGTTATTTGCTAGCTTTTGGAAATGCGTGGCAAACGTCAGAAATAGGCGTAGACTTGATTTTCTTTATTGGCGTTGCTGCCAAGTCTACTGCTTGATTTCTGTGATTGGATTGGAAAAGTTTGGATTGTTTTTAATGTTGTTTTATAATGTAGAAGAGGTGCTTTGCATTACATTGATGAGGGTGGGCAGACCTTGACCAATGGTTGAGTAACGATGTAGCTATAGTGTTGCCATTAACAACTCGTTGCTATGGAATACTAATGTCTCTGTTATCATACGCACGTAGGACTGCACTCTGGTGGGAAGACAGCTTGGTAGCTGCGTCCAAGCTGCATTGTACCCGATAAGTCCTGGTAGTGCATTGTACATTATTGTTTGCTTTCCGCCATTGGAAATGCATTGTATTGGCATGAGGAAGGGTTATTACGGTAATTAGCAACTGTTGTGCATTGTATTGGCATGATGAAGTGTTATTGCGGTAATTAACAACTGTTTTGCATTGGATTGATGGGTATTGTGCATGTAGCTGTGTAGCGTTGTCATAACTTGCAATTTCGGGCCGGTTATGAATTGTCCACATTTGTAAAGCGGTGCAGTAGCCTGTATTCTTGCGGCAAGACAGCCGTGCGTGGCTGCAAATACATTGTGTGTAATTGTACTATCGATTATTATCCACCCTGTGTTATCAGCAGCGAAAATAGTTGTGCCCCCTTAGTAATTTCTGATGCCCCCTTGCCGAGTTAATCCTACCGCCGGGCCTGGGTTACAGGTGAAATAAATTATGGTGAACGTGCAAGGTGATGAGATTGATGCTCCTTTCCAATAAATATCGAGGGTCTTATTCTGGTGACATGTTGATCGATGCTTGGCTGCTAATGAAGGTAGTTATGTGGCACTACATTAGATCACTCAAATATGGTATCCTTGCGCGCTGCAGGATACATTCAGAGTAAGAATTAGTGATTAGTCCGGAGTCCCGGCTAGTGCTGCGGCTGACCCCCTTAAATACCTGCCGCCTCAGTACATCCACCTCTTCCTTTTCTCACCTCATTCATTTGTCTTGGAGATGAGAGGCTGGTGGTTGACAGAGGAAAAGGAAACCAGGTAGAAAGAGGAGGATACAGGGCATTCAGAAAGGACCTTTTCCACATTTTGTTACGTTACAGCATTCTACAATTGATTAAATAAATAACAGTCCTCATCAAATCAAATCACATTTTATTTGTCACATACACGTGTTTAGCAGATGTTATTGCGGGTGTAGCGAAATGCTTGTGCTTCTAGCTCCGACAGTGCAGTAATATCTAACAATTTCACAACATATACCCAATACACACAAAACTAGTAAGGAATGGAATTTAAGAATATATACATATATGGACAAGCAATGACAGAGCGGCATTGACTAAGATACAGTAGAATATTATAGAATAGAATACAGTATATACATATGAGATGAGTAGTGCAAGATATGTAAACATTATTAATGGTTAACTAGTCTGTTTATTCCACTGATTCATATTGATACCAGTCCATTCATTGGCTGTAAAAGTGGGTAAAAACAGAAAAGCATATAACTGTAGCTATGTGGTCTTTACTTGAGTGTGTTTCAGCAGGGTGAGGTCAGAGAGATGCTTCCAAGTCAGTATTTTTCTGAACTCATAAAATCCTTTACACAATCTGATGGGATGAATGTTCAACCCCATTAAAATGACCATAAAGTCTATATAGTACCTTTAAGTTAAGACATCACAGATCTGTTCATGGCAAAGCAGTTCAATTAATGATACTAATTGACTCTTAAAGAATATAACTTATAAATCATGAGTCTCATCTTGAGGAGTCACCTGTGACAGTATTTATAAAGAGTAGGAGTACTGATCTGGGATCAGTTTTGCCTTTAGATCATAATGAAACAGATTAAATGGACAGGGGGACCTGATCCTAGATCAGCACTCCTCCTCTGGGAAACTGCATGTATGAAACCGAACACATAGTCGTAGTCTAGTTACAGCAGGTGTTTACTGCCATCTAGTGGAAGATACCAATAAAACACTTTATTATCAGTATGGGGAGACGGCTGAGCTGAAACAGAACGTGGAATAGCCTTCATTTCTCAGAACAAGACTGACGAGTTTTAGAAGAACGTTATTTGTTTCTGGCCATTTTGAGGCTGTAATCGAACCCACAATTGCTGATGCTCCAGATACTCAACTAGTCTCAAGAAGGCCAGTTTTATTGCTTCTTTAATCAGCACAACAGTTTTCAGCTGTGCTAACATAATTGCAAAGGGTTTTCTAATGATCAATTAGCCTTTTAAAATGATAAACTTGGATTAGCAAACACAACGTGCCATTGGAACACAGGACTGATGGTTGCTGATAATGGGCATCTGTACGCCTATGTAGATATTCCATTAAAAATCAGCCCGTTTCCAGCTACAATAGCCATTTACAACATTAACAATGTCTACACTGTATTTCTGATCAATTTGATGTTATTTTAATGGACAAAAAAATTGCTTTTCTTTCGAAAACAAGGACATTTCAAATTGACCCCAAACTTTTGAACTGTAGTGTATATCAGAATAAATAGCAGCAGGAATGGTTATACAGCTAGAGACACAATACTGTTAAAATATATATCAGAACAAATAGCAGCAGGAATGGTTATACAGCTAGAGACACAATACTGTTAAAATATATATCAGAACAAATAGCAGCAGGAATGGTTATACAGCTAGAGACACAATACTGTTAAAATATATATCAGAACAAATAGCAGCAGGAATGGTTATACAGCTAGAGACACAATACTGTTAAAATATATATCAGAACAAATAGCAGCAGGAATGGTTATACAGCTAGAAACAGAATACTGTTAAAATATATATCAGTATATTATGGAAACTAGTTATTGCAGGTAAATACAATTATTATAATAAAATCAGTAAGGTACACATTTGCACTAAATGATCATGAACGGCAATATGTTGGGTAAAACCCACTGCAGTAGTTATTTTATGGTAATTCCAGCTGTCAATAGTTCTTTGCTACATATGAATATGCATAAAGGAGCCAAAGGCACCTTGATTACATAGATCACACAGAAGAGAGGTTAATATGTTCATTAAATTATGTTTTCTAGGTGGAAGGTTTACCCTGTGTATGAGATTAAAATGTATCAGCTGATGATTAGGATTGTTAGATGAACCCACTAAGTTCCTGATGAAGTCAACTGGTGAGCCTCTTTAGCAGCTAGTTCCATGGACATACTGATTTCAATGTCCTTTGCCAAGGTCAGATGACTTTCAGTCAACAGTCTCTTTTGTGTAGCTTCACTCCGTAGCCCACATACTAGTCTGTCTCTAATGATGTCATTTAGAACAGCATTAAACTCAGTGTTCTGGTAGTTTCTTTAATGCAGCAGCAAACATTGTTACTGATTCTCCCTCTTCCTGATGTCTCCTGTGGAACCTGAACCTTTCAGCATTAACTAGTGGTTCTGGTGAAAAATGTCCTTTAAGTATCTCCACAATATCCCCATACGTCTTATTACCTGTTCTGACTGGCTGTAGCAGGCTGCCTAGTAAATTAAATGTCTTTGGCCCCATTACACTAAAACATGGAGGCACAATGTTGTCCTCAACCATGTCATTTACAATAACTAAATATTCAAACCGTTCTGTATATGAGCTCCACTGCTCAATACTTTTTATCAAACAACTGTCCAATGTTTCCATCAATTCCAATAATTGTTCATTTCTCAATAAGCTCCTGATTGTCACTCACTTCAATATTGTCCTCAACCAAAGCAATATTTTCCTCAGTCATGTGATCTTCATTCACTTCACTCACTGACGTTTCCTCCTAAATTCGCTCATTTAGCAGATTTAATTAAAAGGTTTGTCTTCACAGTTGAATAAATGTCCTTTCCTTTAATCACTGTATATTCCTCCTTTTTAATCACGTTGTTTTCCCCGCTCCGATGTCCGTCTCGAGTCCTTTTCTGCCGTCCATGACGATGTTCAACTCCAGTGGTGGAAAAAAGTACCCAATTGTCATACTTGAGTAAAAGTAAAGATACCTTCATAGAAAATGACTCAACTAAAAGTGAAAGTCACCCAGTAAAATACTACTTGAGTAAAAGTCTAAAAGTATTTGGATTTAAATATACTTAAGTATCAAAAGTAAATGTAATTGCTAAAATATACTAAAGTATCAAAAGTAAAAGTACAAGTATAAATCATTTCAAATTCCTTACATAAAGCAAAACCAGACAATGTTCTTGTTTTTAAAAATATACGTTCAGCTAGAGGCACACTCCAACACTCAGACAATTTACAAACAAAGCATTTGTGTTTAGTGAGTCCCCCAGATCAGAGGCAGTAGGGATGTTCTCTTGATAAGTGTGTGAATTGGACCATTTTCTGTCCTGCTAAGCATTCAAAATGTAACGAGTACTTTTGGGTGTCAGGAAAATGTATGGAGTAAAAAAGTACATTATTTTCTTTAGGAATGTAGTGAAGTAAAAGTAAAAGTAGTCAAAAATATAAATAGTAAAGTCAACTACATATACCCAAAAAAACTACTTAAGTAGTACTTTAAAGTATTTTTACTTAAGTACTTTACAGCACTGGTTAACTCTCTTTCTTAGCTAGCTCGACTATGCACTTACCTCTGCTAGCAATACACTGTGCTAACATTAGCCTATACTGTACCCCAGAAAATAACAGTTTTAAACAGTTGTAAAAACCCACTTCTTCCAGACAGAATAGTTCCTGTAGATTCAGACTTACTCATCACCAATCTTTTGTTATGTCTCGTTGGTTTCATAACCACGTCCTATATAACAATTCAATAATGATGAGACAGGAGACAGGAATCAGTTCAACCATTTATCTGGAACGTGATCATCTCAACACATACAAACCCCCATGATGCTCTGCAGCACCAACCCCAATATACAACAAATACATAAATAAGTAAATGGACACTAAACAAAACTCATAGAGGAATTTAAATGTTCAGTTGTAGAAAGTAGGGCCATGGGATAGGGTCAGAAAGGTCAGTATGTTTGATAACTGGTTACAGAGGTGACATAACAAGCATAAGGTCCATTATAACACAGTGAAGTAGAGGTGGGAGCTAAAAGCAGACATGGACAGTGAGACGGTGTGAGGAGGTCAGGGGTGAAACACTAGATCAGGACAGGTAGAAATGGCAGGGCTGGAAATAGACACAGAGAAACATTCTGATCATGCCTCAGACCTGACCTGAGACACCCAAACAGAAGATGCCATAGCAAAGTCCTGTCCAGTAGGCTATATGGGATTTCCTTTCATCAAAATCCTACACATAGAAATGTGTCCAGTGTGTGTGTGTGTGTGTCCTGTGTGTGTTTGTCCAGTGTGTGTGTGTGTGTCCAGTGTGTGTGTCCTTTGTGTGTGTGTCCAGTGTGTGTGTGTGTGTGTGTTTCCAGTGTGTGTGTGTGTGTGTGTGTGTGTGTGTCCAGTGTGTGTCTGTCCAGTGTGTGTGTGTGTCCTGTGTGTGTGTGTCCAGTGTGTGTGTGTGTGTGTGTGTCCTGTGTGTGTTTGTCCAGTGTGTGTGTGTGTCCAGTGTGTGTGTGTGTTCAGTGTGTGTGTGTGTGTGTCCATTGGGTGTGTGTGTGTCCAGTGTGTGTGTGTGTTCAGTGTGTGTGTGCCCAGTTTGTGTGTTCAGTGTGTTTGCGTGTTCAGTGTGTGTGTTCAGTGTGTGTGTGTGTGTGTCCAGTGTGTCCAGTGTGTTTTTGTTCAGTGTGTGTGTGTCCAGTGTGTGTGTGTTCAGTGTGTGTGTGTCCAATGTGTATGTATGTGTGTGTCCAGTGTGTGTGTGTGTGTGTGTCCGTCCATTGTGTGTGTGTGGATGCGTGTCCAGTGTGTGTGTATCCAGTGTGTGTGTGTCCAGTGTGTTTGTCCAGTGTGTGTGTGTGTCCATTGGGTGTGTGTGTGTCCAGTGTGTGTGTTCATGTGTGTGTGTGTGTTCAGTGTATGTGTGTCCAGTGTGTGTGTGTGTCCAGTGTGTGTGTATCCAGTGTGTGTGTGTCCAGTGTGTGTGTCCTTTGTGTGTGTGTGTGTGTCCTGTGTGTGTGTGTGTGTCCAGTGTGTGTGTGTTTGTGTCCAGAGTGTGTGTGTGGATGCGTGTCCAGTGTGTGTGTGTGACTAGTGTGTGTGTGTGTGTGTCCAGTGTATGTGTCCTTGGTGTGTGTGTGTGTGTCCTGTGTGTGTGTGTGTGTGTGTCCAGTGTGTGTGTGTCCAGTGTGTGTGTATCCAGTGTGTGTGTGTGTCCAGTTTGTGTGTCCTTTGTGTGTGTGTGTGTCCTGTGTGTGTGTGTGTGTCCAGTGTGTGTGTGTTTGTGTCCAGTGTGTGTGTGTGTGTCCAGTGTGTGTGTGTCAGTGTGTGTGTGACTAGTGTGTGTGTGTGTGTGTGTGTGTGTGTGTCCAATGTATGTGTCCTTGGTGTGTGTGTGTGTGTCCTGTGTGTGTGTGTGTGTGTCAGTGTTTGTGTGTTTGTGTCCAGTGTGTGTGTGTGTGTGTGCCAGTGTGTGTGTGTCTAGTGTGTGTGTGTGTATGTGTGTGTCCTGTGTATGTTTGTCCAGTGTGTGTGTGTGTCCAGTGTGTGTGTGTGTCCATTGGGTGTGTGTGTGTCCAGTGTGTTTGTGCCCAGTTTGTGTGTTCAGTGTGTGTGTGTGTGTCCAGTGTGTGTGTTCAGTGTGTGTGTGTGTCAGTGTGTGTCAGTGTGTGTGTGTGTGATTGTGTGTTCAGTGTGTGTGTGTGTGTTAAGTGTGTGTGTCCAGTGTGTGTGTGTCCAGTGTGTCCAGTGTGTGTGTGTTCAGTGTGTGTGTGTGTCCAATGTGTATGTATGTGTGTGAATCCAGTGTGTGTGTGTTTGTGTGAATCCAATGTGTGTATGTGTGTGTGTGTGTCCAGTGTGTGTGTGTGGATGTGTGTCCAGTGTGTGTGTGTGTGTTTGTGTCCAGTGTGTGTGTGTGTTAGTGTGTGTCCAGTGTTTGTGTGTCCAGTGTGTGTGTATCCAGTGTGTGTGTGTGTGTCCAGTGTGTGTGTCCTTTGTGTGTGTTTGTGTCCTGTGTGTGTGTGTGTCCAGTGTGTGTGTGTGTCCAGTGTGTTTGTCCAGTGTGTGTGTGTGTCCATTGGGTGTGTGTGTCCAGTGTGTGTGTCATGTGTGTGTGTGTGTGTTCAGTGTATGTGTGTCCAGTGTGTGTGTGTGTCCAGTGTGTGTGTATCCAGTGTGTGTGTGTCCAGTGTGTGTGTCCATTGTGTGTGTGTGTGTGTGTGTGTGTGTCCTGTGTGTGTGTATGTGTGTCCAGTGTGTGTGTGTTTGTGTCCAGTGTGTGTGTGTGTGTCCAGTTTGTGTGTGACTAGTGTGTGTGTTTGTTTGTGTCCAGTGTATGTGTCCTTGGTGTGTGTGTGTGTGTCCTGTGTGTGTGTGTGTGTGTCCAGTGTGTGTGTGTTTGTGTCCAGTGTGTGTGTGTGTGTGTCCAGTGTGTGTGTGTGTCCAGTGTGTGTGTGTGTTCAGTGTGTGTGTATCCAGTGTGTGTGTGTGTCCAGTTTGTGTGTCCTTTGTGTGTGTGTCCTGTGTGTGTGTGTGTGTGTGTCCAGTGTGTGTGTGTTTGTGTCCAGTGTGTGTGTGTGTGTCCAGTGTGTGTCCAGTTTGTGTGTGACTAGTGTGTGTGTGTGTGTGTGTGTCCAATGTATGTGTCCTTGGTGTGTGTGTGTGTGTGTCCTGTGTGTGTGTGTGTGTGTCCAGTGTGTGTGTGTTTGTCTCCAGTGTGTGTGTGTGTTTGTGTGTCCAGTGTGTGTGTGTGTGTCCAGTGTGTGTGTGTCTAGTGTGTGTGTGTGTATGTGTGTGTCCTGTGTATGTTTGTCCAGTGTGTGTGTGTGTCCATTGGGTGTGTGTGTGTCCAGTGTGTTTGTGCCCAGTTTGTGTGTTCCAGTGTGTGTGTGTGTGTCCAGTGTGTGTGTTCAGTGTGTGTGTATTCAGTGTGTGTCCAGTGTGTGTGTGTGTGTGGTTGTGTGTTCAGTGTGTGTGTGTTAAGTGTGTGTGTATGTTTTCAGTGTGTGTGTTCAGTGTGTGTGTGTGTGTGTGTGTATGTCCAGTGTGTCCAGTGTGTGTGTGTTCAGTGTGTGTTTGTCCAACGTGTATGTATGTGTGTGTCCAGTGTGTGTGTGTGTGTGTGTGAGAATCCAGTGTGTGTATGTGTGTGTGTGTCCAGTGTGTGTGTGTGGGATGCGTGTCCAGTGTGTGTGTGTGTCCAGTGTGTGTGTGTGTCCAGTGTGTGTGTGTGTTTGTGTGTTTGTGTCCAGTGTGTGTTTGTGTTTGTGTGTGTCCAGTGTGTGTGTGTCCAGTGTGTGTGTATCCAGTGTGTGTGTTTGTGTGTCCAGTGTGTGTGTCCTTTGTGTGTGTGTGTGTCCTGTGTGTGTGTGTGTCCAGTGTGTGTGTGTCCAGTGTGTGTGTGTCCAGTGTGTGTGTGTGTGTGTCCAGTGTTTGTGTCCTTTGAGTGTGTGTGTGTCCTGTGTGTGTGTCCAGTGTGTGTGTGTGTGTGTGTGTGTCCAGTGTGTGTGTCCTTTGTGTGTGTGTGTGTCCTGTGTGTGTGTGTCCAGTGTGTGTGTGTGTGTGTGCCAGTGTGTGTCAGTGTGTGTGTGTGTCAGTGTGTGTGTCATGTGTGTGTGTGTGTTCAGTGTATGTGTGTCCAGTGTGTGTGTGTGTCCAGTGTGTGTGTATCCAGTGTGTGTGTCCTTTGTGTGTGTGTGTGTCCTGTGTGTGTGTGTGTGTCCAGTGTGTGTGTGTTTGTGTCCAGAGTGTGTGTGTGGATGCGTGTCCAGTGTGTGTGTGACTAGTGTGTGTGTGTGTGTGTCCAGTGTATGTGTCCTTGGTGTGTGTGTGTGTGTCCTGTGTGTGTGTGTGTGTGTGTCCAGTGTGTGTGTGTGTCCAGTGTGTGTGTATCCAGTGTGTGTGTGTGTCCAGTTTGTGTGTCCTTTGTGTGTGTGTGTGTCCTGTGTGTGTGTGTGTGTCCAGTGTGTGTGTGTCCAGTGTGTGTGTGACTAGTGTGTGTGTGTGTGTGTGTGTGTGTGTCCAATGTATGTGTCCTTGGTGTGTGTGTGTGTGTCCTGTGTGTGTGTGTGTGTGTGTCAGTGTTTGTGTGTTTGTGTCCAGTGTGTGTGTGTGTGTGTGTCCAGTGTGTGTGTGTCTAGTGTGTGTGTGTGTATGTGTGTGTCCTGTGTATGTTTGTCCAGTGTGTGTGTGTGTCCAGTGTGTGTGTGTGTCCATTGGGTGTGTGTGTGTCCACTGTGTTTGTGCCCAGTTTGTGTGTTCAGTGTGTGTGTGTGTCCAGTGTGTGTGTTCAGTGTGTGTGTGTTCAGTGTGTGTCCAGTGTGTGTGTGTGTGATTGTGTGTTCAGTGTGTGTGTGTCAAGTGTGTGTGTGTATGTTTTCAGTGTGTGTGTTCAGTGTGTGTGTGTGTGTGTGTATGTCCAGTGTGTCCAGTGTGTGTGTGTGTTCAGTGTGTGTGTGTCCAATGTGTATGTATGTGTGTGTCCAGTGTGTGTGTGTGTGTGTGTGTGAATCCAGTGTGTGTATGTGTGTGTGTGTCCAGTGTGTGTGTGTGTTTGTGTGTTTGTGTCCAGTGTGTGTTTGTGTTTGTGTGTGTCCAGTGTGTGTGTGTCCAGTGTGTGTGTATCCAGTGTGTGTGTTTGTGTGTCCAGTGTGTGTGTCCTTTGTGTGTGTTTGTGTCCTGTGTGTGTGTGTGTCCAGTGTGTGTGTGTCCAGTGTGTTTGTCCAGTGTGTGTGTGTGTCCATTGGGTGTGTGTGTCCAGTGTGTGTGTCATGTGTGTGTGTGTGTGTTCAGTGTATGTGTGTCCAGTGTGTGTGTGTGTCCAGTGTGTGTGTATCCAGTGTGTGTGTTCCCAGTGTGTGTGTCCATTGTGTGTGTGTGTGTGTGTGTGTGTGTCCTGTGTGTGTGTATGTGTGTCCAGTGTGTGTGTGTTTGTGTCCAGTGTGTGTGTGTGTGTGCCAGTTTGTGTGTGACTAGTGTGTGTGTGTGTTTGTGTCCAGTGTATGTGTCCTTGGTGTGTGTGTGTGTCCTGTGTGTGTGTGTGTGTGTCCAGTGTGTGTGTGTTTGTGTCCAGTGTGTGTGTGTGTGTGTCCAGTGTGTGTGTGTGTCCAGTGTGTGTGTGTGTTCAGTGTGTGTGTATCCAGTGTGTGTGTGTGTGTCCAGTTTGTGTGTCCTTTGTGTGTGTGTGTCCTGTGTGTGTGTGTTTGTGTGTCCAGTGTGTGTGTGTTTGTGTCCAGTGTGTGTGTGTGTGTCCAGTGTGTGTCCAGTGTGTGTGTGACTAGTGTGTGTGTGTGTGTGTGTGTCCAATGTATGTGTCCTTGGTGTGTGTGTGTGTGTCCTGTGTGTGTGTGTGTGTGTGTGTCCAGTGTGTGTGTGTTTGTCTCCAGTGTGTGTGTGTTTGTGTGTCCAGTGTGTGTGTGTGTGTCCAGTGTGTGTCCTGTGTATGTTTTTCCAGTGTGTGTGTGTGTCCATTGGGTGTGTGTGTGTCCAGTGTGTTTGAACTGCCCAGTTTGTGTGTTCAGTGTGTGTGTGTGTGTGTCCAGTGTGTGTGTTCAGTGTGTGTGTATTCAGTGTGTGTCCAGTGTGTGTGTGTGTGGTTGTGTGTTCAGTGTGTGTGTGTTAAGTGTGTGTGTATGTTTTCAGTGTGTGTGTTCATTGTGTGTGTGTGTGTGTGTGTATGTCCAGTGTGTCCAGTGTGTGTGTGTCCAGTGTGTGTGTGTGTGTGTGTGAGAATCCAGTGTGTGTATGTGTGTGTGTGTCCAGTGTGTGTGTGTGGATGCGTGTCCAGTGTGTGTGTGTGTGTCCAGTGTGTGTGTGTGTCCAGTGTGTGTGTGTGTTTGTGTGTTTGTGTCCAGTGTGTGTTTGTGTTTGTGTGTGTCCAGTGTGTGTGTGTCCAGTGTTTGTGTATCCAGTGTGTGTGTTTGTGTGTCCAGTGTGTGTGTCCTTTGTGTGTGTGTGTGTCCTGTGTGTGTGTGTGTCCAGTGTGTGTGTGTCCAGTGTGTGTGTGTCCAGTGTGTGTGTGTGTGTGTGTCCAGTGTTTGTGTCCTTTGAGTGTGTGTGTGTCCTGTGTGTGTGTCCAGTGTGTGTGTGTGTGTGTCCAGTGTGTGTGTCCTTTGTGTGTGTGTGTGTCCTGTGTGTGTGTGTCCAGTGTGTGTGTGTGTGTGTCCAGTGTGTGTCCAGTGTGTGTGTGTTTGTGTCCAGTGTGTGTGTGTGTGTATCCAGTGTGTGTGTGTCCAGTGTGTGTGTGTGTATCCAGTGTGTGTGTGTGTGTATCCAGTGTGTGTGTGTCCAGTGTGTGTGTGTATCCAGTGTGTGTGTGTGTCCAGTGTGTGTGTGTCCAGTGTGTGTGTGTTTGCTGTTGTTGTGTGTGTTTGTCCAGTGTGTGTGTGTGTCCAGTCTGTGTGTGTGTCCATTGGGTGTGTGTGTGTCCAGTGTGTGTGTTCAGTGTATTTGTGTTCAGTGTGTGTGTGTGTGTGTGTGTGTGTTTTGTGTTTGTGTGTGTTCAGTGTGTGTGTTAAGTGTGTCCAGTGTGTGTGTGTGTGTGTGTGTGTCCAGTGTTTCCAGTGTGTGTGTTCAGTGTGTGTGTCCAGTGTGTTTGTGTCCAATGTGTGTGTGTGTGTGTGTGATCCAGTGTATGTGTGTGTCCAGTGTGTGTGTGTGTCCAGTGTGTGTGTGTCCAGTGTGTGTCTGTTCAGTGTGTGTATCCAGTGTGTGTGTGTGTGTCCAGTGTGTGTGTTCAGTGTGTCTGTGTTCAGTGTGTGGGTGTTCAGTGTGTGTATCCAGTGTGTGTGTCCAGTGTGTGTGTGTGTGTGTGTGTGTGTGTGTCCAGTGTGTGTGTGTTCAGTGTGTGTATCCAGTGTGTGTGTGTGTGTCCAGTGTGTGTGTGTGTGTGTCCAGTCTGTGTGTGTGTGTGTGTCCAGTGTATGTGTCCAGTGTGTGTGTGTTTGTGTCCAGTTTGTGTGTGTCCAGTGTGTGTGTTTGTCCAGTGTGTGTGTGTGTGTGTGTGTGTGTGTGTGTGTGTTTGTTTGTTTGTGTCCAGTGTGTGTGTGTGTGTGTGTGTGTATCCAGTGTGTGTGTGTCCAGTGTGTGTGTGTTATCCAGTGTGTGTGTGTCCAGTGTGTGTGTGTCCAGTGTGTGTGTGTTTGCTGTTGTTGTGTGTGTTTGTCCAGTGTGTGTGTGTGTCCAGTCTGTGTGTGTGTCCATTGGGTGTGTGTGTGTCCAGTGTGTGTGTCTGTGTGTCGTGTGTGTGTGTTCAGTGTATTTGTGTTCAGTGTGTGTGTGTGTGTGTGTGTGTGTGTGTGTTTGTGTTTGTGTGTGTTCAGTGTGTGTGTTAAGTGTGTCCAGTATGTGTGTGTGTGTGTGTGTGTGTGTCCAGTGTTTCCAGTGTGTGTGTTCAGTGTGTGTGTCCAGTGTGTTTGTGTCCAATGTGTGTGTGTGTGTGTGTGTGTATCCAGTGTATGTGTGTGTCCAGTGTGTGTGTGTGTCCAGTGTGTGTGTGTCCAGTGTGTGTCTGTTCAGTGTGTGTATCCAGTGTGCGTGTGTGTGTCCAGTGTGTGTGTGTGTGTGTGTGTTTCAGTGTGTGTGTGTTCAGTGTGTGTATCCAGTGTGTGTGTGTGTGTCCAGTGTGTGTGTGTGTGTGTGTGTGTGTGTGTGTGTGTGTGTGTGTTCAGTGTGTGTATCCAGTGTGCGTGTGTATGTCCAGTGTGTGTGTGTGTCCAGTGTGTGTGTTTGTGTGTGTATCCAGGGTGTGTGTGTCCAGTGTGTGTGTGTTTGTGTCCAGTGTGTGTGTGTCCAGTGTTTGTGTTTGTCCAGTGTGTGTGTGTGTGTGTGTGTGTGTGTGTGTTTGTTTGTTTGTGTCCAGTGTGTGTGTGTGTGTTTGTGTGTGTCCAGTGTGTGTGTTCAGTGTGTGTGTGTGTGTGTACAGTGTGTGTGTGTGTGTGTAGTGTGTGTGTGTGTGTGTGTTTAATGTGTTTGTGTGTGTGTGTTCCCAGTGTGTTTGTGTGTGTGTTGTGTTTGACACAGGGACACTGAGGAGCCAACAACATGAACCCTAAACCCTGGATAGAGGGCTCAGTGAATGTGGAGTGGAATGTGTTCAGGTGGGTCAGTGTGTCAGAGGAGACTCTGTAGAAGGACAGAGTGCCGGCTGGCCAGTCCAGATACACTCCTACTCTGTGGGAGCTGGAGGGGCGGACGTCTATGGTAGTGGACTTATTATTGTGCCTGGCAAAGTAACTGTTGTCAGAGCAGATCAAATTCCAGGACTTGTCATTGGCTCCAAGCCAACAGTCATCACCCTCTCCTCTCCTGCTGATTCCTTTATATGTCACTCCTATAACAGTCCTTCTCCCACTCCACTCTACCTCCCAGTAACAGCGCCCAGTCAGACCCTCTCTACACAGCACCTGACTATAGACCTCAAATCTCTCTGGGTGATCAGGATACGGCTGCTTCTCACTCCTACGTGTCACCTTTCTGTTCTCCTCAGACAGAGAGAGGCGTCTGTTTACTGTGTTTAGGTCCAGTGTGAGATCACAGACATCTGATGGATGAAACCAGACACAATATTAGAAATCATCATCATTCACATTAGAATGTTAACTCACTTTTCACTAATTCATTTAATGTAGATGTTTCTAGGTATCAAAAGGAGAAGTTAAGGTAACTTGAGACTTGTTGAATTATCATATGTTATACTGTATGGTAATATAAAACACACTTATTCCCATTAATTACACACTCACACACATCCTGAACACACACACACATCCTGAACACACACACACACACACACTGGACACACACACACACACATCCTGAACACAAAGTCATACAGTGGGGAAAAAAAGTATTTAGTCAGCCACCAATTGTGCAAGTTCTCCCACTTAAAAAAGATGAGAGAGGCCTGTAATTTTCATCATAGGTACACGTCAACTATGACAGACAAAATGAGGAAAAAAATCCAGAAAATCACATTGTAGGATTTTTTAATGAATTTATTTGCAAATTATGGTGGAAAATAAGTATTTGGTCACCTACAAACAAGCAAGATTTCTGGCTCTCACAGACCTGTAACTTCTTCTTTAAGAGGCTCCTCTGTCCTCCACTCGATTACCTGTATTAATGGCACCTGTTTGAACTTGTTATCAGTATTAAAGACACCTGTCCACAACCTCAAACAGTCACACTCCAAACTCCACTATGGCCAAGACCAAAGAGCTGTCAAAGGACACCAGAAACAAAATTGTAGACCTGCACCAGGCTGGGAAGACTGAATCTGCAATAGGTAAGCAGCTTGGTTTGAAGAAATCAACTGTGGGAGCAATTATTAGGAAATGGAAGACATACAAGACCACTGATAATCTCCCTCGATCTGGGGCTCCACGCAAGATCTCACCCTGTGGGGTCAAAATGATCACAAGAACCGTGAGCAAAAATCCCAGAACCACACGGGGGGACCTAGTGAATGACCTGCAGAGAGCTGGGACCAAAGTAACAAAGCCTACCATCAGTAACACACTACGCTGCCAGGGACTCAAATCCTGCAGTACAGACGTGTCCCCCTGCTTAAGCCAGTACATGTCCAGGCCTGTCTGAAGTTTGCTAGAGTGCATTTGGATGATCCAGAAGAGGATTGGGAGAATGTCAGATGAAACCAAAATATAACTTTTTGGTAAAAACTCAACTCGTCGTGTTTGGAGGACAAAGAATGCTGAGTTGCATCCAAAGAACACCATACCTACTGTGAAGCATGGGGGGTGAAACATCATGCTTTGGGAGCTGTTTTTCTGCAAAGGGACCAGGACGACTGATCCGTGTAAAGGAAAGAATGAATGGGGCCATGTATCATGAGATTTTGAGTGAAAACCTCCTTCCATCAGCAAAGGGCATTGAAGATGAAACGTGGCTGGGTCTTTCAGCATGACAATGATCCCAAACACACCGCCCGGGCAACGAAGGAGTGGCTTCATAAGAAGCATTTCAAGGTCCTGGAGTGGCCTAGCCAGCTCCAGATCTCAACCCCATAGAAAATCTTTGGCGGGAGTTGAAAGTCCGTATTGCCCAGCGACAGCCCCAAAACATCACTGCTCTAGAGGAGATCTGCATGGAGGAATGGGCCAAAATACCAGCAACAGTGTGTGAAAACCTTGTGAAGACTTACAGAAAACGTTTGACCTGTGTCATTGCCAACAAAGGGTATATAACAAAGTATTAAGAAACTTTTGTTATTGACCAAATACTTATTTTCCACCATAATTTGCTAATAAATTCATTAAAAATCCTACAATGTGATTTTCTGGATTTTTTTTCCTCATTTTCTCTGTCATAGTTGACGTGTACCTATGATGAAAATTACAGGCCTCTCTCATATTTTTAAGTGGGAGAACTTGCACAATTGGTGGCTGACTAAATACTTTTTTTCCCACTGTATGCTTCACAGCAGTCAACACTCACATTTTCTAAGTCCAGGTTTCATTGTGTTCTCTACACCATGTTCCACACTGTAGCGGTAAGCAGAAGAAAAGACAGTCATTGAGGGATACACCTGAACTCTCACACACACACACACACACACACACACACACACACACACACATACACTGGACACACACACACACACACCAGTGTGTGTTTGTCCAGTGTGTGTATGTGTCCAGTGTGCATGTGTGTGTCCAGTGTGTGTGTCCATTGTGTGTGTGTGTCCAGTGTGTGTGTATGTCTAGTGTGTGTGTGTGTGTGTGTGTGTGTGTCTAGTGTATGTGTGTGTGTCTAGTGTGTGTTTGTTTGTCCAGTGTTTGTGTGTGTCCAGTGTTTGTGTTTGTGTGTCCAGTGTGTGTGTGTGTGTGTAAGTCTGTGTGTTTGTGTGTGTCCAGTGTGTGTCGAGTGTGTGTGTGTTTGTGTGTGTGTCCAGTGTGTGTTTGTGTGTGTGTGTGTGTGTGTGTCCTTTGTGTGTATGTGTCCAGTGTGTGTGTGTTTGTGTGTGTGTCCAGTGTGTGTTTGTGTTTGTGTGTGTGTCCCGGTGTGTGTGTGTGTGTGTGTGTGTCCAGTGTGTGTGTGTGGCGTGTGTGTCCAGTGTGTGTGTGTGTGTGTGTCCAGTGTGTGTGTGTGTGTGTTTGTCCAGTGTGTGTGTGTCCATTATGTGTGTGTGTCCAGTGTGTGTGTGTATGTCTAGTGTGTGTGTGTGTGTGTGTGTCTAGTGTGTGTGTGTGCGTGTCTAGTGTGTGTGTGTGTCCAGTGTGTGTGTGTTTGTCTAGTGTTTGTGTGTTTGTCCAGTGTGTGTGTGTGTCCAGTGTGTGTGTGTGTGTGTGTCCAGTGTGTGTGTTTGTCTAGTGTATGTGTGTGTGTGTGCGTCCTTTGTGTGTGTGTGTGTCCTTTGTGTGTATGTGTCCATTGTGTGTGTGTGTGTGTTTGTCCAGTGTGTATGTGTGTCAGTGTGTGTGTGTCCAGTGTGTACTGATACACATGCACACACACACACCTGGACAAACACACACACCGTGACACACACACACACACTGGACACACACAGACACACACACCGGACACACACGCACACACAAACAAACACACACACACACACTGGACACACACACACACACAAACACACACACACTGGACACACACACACACTGAACTACACACACACTGACACACACACAGAAACACACACAGACACACACACAGACACACACAAACACACACACACACACACACACACACACACACACACACACACACACACACACACACCCACACTCACACACTGGACCCCCACACACACACTGGACACACAAACTACACACACTGGACACACACACACACACACACACACAGTCTTTATATAACTTAGTCCAAGTGGTGGTCAGAATGTTTGTCTTAACTAGCCTGATAACTCCAACATGTCTGATATGAACATTGACATAAACCCTCTACATACTTGAGTTTCTCCAGTCTGCAGTGTGGATCCTCCAGTCCAGCAGAGAGCAGTCTGACTCCTGAGTCTCCTGGGTGATTGTAGCTCAGGTCCAGCTCTCTCAGGTGTGAGGGGTTTGACTTCAGAGCTGAGACCAGAGAAGCACAGCCTTCCTCTGTGACTAGACAGCGTGACAGCCTGCAAAGAGTCAAATCATATTAAAAACCACACTGCTATTCTTTGGTGACTACATCAAGCTTGTGACTCAAACTCATTGGTTGCATTTGCAGTTTGTTTTGGTTGTGTTTTGGGTTATGTTTTGCCTGACAGTAACTGGAATGGTGGATGATGTCTGGAGTAATTTTCTGTCTAAGTGAGTAGATAACGTGTTTCTAAACACTACTAAATTAATCCTGATGATGCCTTGATTAATACAAATCATGAATGAATCATGAATAATAATGAATGAGAAAGTTACAGAGGCTACAACAAAACATGCTAACCTCTCACCATTACCAATAACAGAGGCGGTATGATTCTTGTTCCTCTGTAACTTTCTCATTCATCATCATTCACGATTAATTCATGATTATTCATAATCATAGTAGCATCCACATGAATGTAGAAGTGTTCAGAAACATATTCTATTCTTACTGACAATACAAGTGAAGTGACTCGAAAATGACAGGACATTATTCACCATTCAGTTTCTATTGGGAAAAACATCATCCAAAAACACATCCAAGACAAACTGCAAATGTATTCAACAAGTTTGTAGAATCACAAGCTTGATGTAATCACTGCAGGTAAGGAATATGGGACCACATTTTAAACTTATGACTACTTTAATACAATATAAGTGAATTTGTCCAAATTATTACAACTTTTTCAAATGGGAGAACTATATACATAAAGTGCTTTCATTTCTAAACAGTAACACAGATATGTATGAAAAAGAGCTGAGACCACTCCTGAGTGGCGCAGTGGTCTAAGGCACTGCATCGCAGTGCTAACTGTGCCACTAGAGATCCTGGTTCGAATCCAGGCTCTGTCGCAGCCGGCGCGACCGGGAGAGACTCATGGGCGGCGCACAGTGGCCCAGCGTCGTCCAGGGTAGGGGAGGGAATGGCCGGCAGGGATGTAGCTCAGTTGATAGAGGCATGGCGTTTGCAACGCCAGGGTTGTGGGTTCGATTCCCACGGGGGGGCCAGTATAAAACATATATATATGTATTCACTAACTGTAAGTCGCTCTGGATAAGAGCGTCTGCTAAATGACTAAAATGTAAATGTAAATGTAAAAACCTCAAATAAAAGGTGACATTATATACTGTTGCCTAATATGAAACATTCTATCTCAAATCCAAAAGGCTGGAGCATAGCACCAAATCTAAAACGGTAAGCTTCACTGTCCAAACACATATGGTGTGGACTATGTGTGCCTGGTAAACACATGTGGATCTGGTGAACAGTTATCACTTGTTGACCAACTACAGGAATACTGACCTCAGAGTCTCCAGTTTACAGTGGGGATTCCCCAGTCCAGCAGAGAGCAGCTTCACTCCTGAATCCTTCAGGTCATTGTTACTCAGATCCAGCTCTCTCAGGTGTGAGGGGTTTGACTTCAGAGCTGAGACCAGAGAAGCACAGCCTTCCTCTGTGACTAGACAGCCTGACAGCCTGTAAAGAGTCAAATCATATTAAAACCACACTGCTATTCTTTGGTGGTGAAAATAGTGGCAGTATATTTTTTCAACATATTCAGATATATCAGTGTCCTGAAACCTGCCATATCTATTCATAAATGAATGTATCATTATTAGAAATGACAAATTATCAAAGTATTGCTTGTAGAGAGAAAAACATAAAGTACAAATATTTGAGTAGACTGACCAGAGCAGTTTAAAAAGCAGTATCAGTCAAAAGACAGACAGTGAGGTATCAGATTTGGATTGTATTGAGTATACAGTCCACACCATATCTATTTTGACAGTGAAGCTAACATTTTAAATGTGGCTCTATACTCCAGCATTTTGGATTTCAGATCAAATGTTTCGTATGAGGTGACAGTATATAATGTCACCTTTTATTTGAAGGTATTTTTATACAAGTCTCTTTCACCTTTTAGAAAAATAAAAGCACTTTACGTGTCTAGTCCCCCCTATTTGAAGAAGTCATGGAGTATTCTGACCAACTAACTTATAGTGTATTAAAGTAGTCAAAAGTTGAGTATTTGGTCCCAAACTCGTTGGTTGCATTTGCAGTTTGTTTTGGTTGTGTTTTGGGTTATGTTTGCCCGAGTAGTAACTGAATGGTGGATGATGACTGGAGTAATTTTCTGCCTAAGTGAGTAGATAACATGTTTCTAAACACTACTAAATTAATCTAATGATGCCATGATTAAGAAAAATAATTAATGAATCATGAATAATAATGAGTGAGAGAGTTACAGAGGATACAACAAAACATGCTAACCTCTCACCATTAACATCAAATAAAAGGTGACATTCTGTACTGTTGCCTAATATGAAACATTTTATCTCAAATCCAAGATGCTGGAGCATAGCACCAAATTTAAAACTGTTAACTTCACTGTCCAAACACATATGGTGTGGACTATGTGTTCCTGGTAAACACATGTGGATCTGGTGAACAGTTATCACTTGTTGACCAACTACAGGAATACTGACCTCAGAGTCTCCAGTTTACAGTGTGGATCCTCCAGTCCAGCAGAGAGCAGCTTCACTCCTGAATCATTCAGGTCATTGTTACTCAGATCCAGCTCTCTCAGGTGTGAGGGGTTTGACCTCAGAGCTGAGACCAGAGAAAGCACAGCCTTCCTCTGTGACTAGACAGCCTGACAGCCTGTAAAGAGTCAAATCATATTAAAACCACACTGCTATTCTTTGGTGGTGAAAATAGTGGCAGTATATTTTTTTCAACATATTCAGATATGTCAGTGTCCTGAAACCTGCCATATCTATTAATACATTAATGAATGTTTCATTATTAGAAATGATCATATATTGATTGTAGAAAAAACATAAAGTACAAATATTTGAGTAGACTGACCAGAGCAGTTTAAAAAGCAGTATCAGTCAAAAGACAGACAGTGAGGTATCAGATTTAGATTGTATTGAGTATACAGTCCACACCATATCTAGTTCGACAGTGAAGCTAACATTTTAAATGTGGCTCTGTACTCCAGCATTTTGGATTTGAGATCAAATGTTTGCGTATGAGGTGACATTATATAATGTCACCTTTTATTTAGAAGGTATTTTTATACATATCTGTTTCACCGTTTAGAAATGAAAGCACATTATGTATCTAGTCCCCCATTTGAAGAAGTCATAAGTATTCTGACCAAATAACTTATAGTGTATTAAAGTAGTCAAAAGTTGAGTATTTGGTCCCAAACTCGTTGGTTGCATTTGCAGTTTGTTTTGGTTGTGTTTTTGGGTTATGTTTTGCCCGATAGTAACTGAATGGTGGATGATGACTGGAGTAATTTTCTGTCTAAGTGAGTAGATAACATGTTTCTAAACACTACTAAATTAATCCTAATGATGCCATGATTAAGAAAAATAATGAATGAATCATGAATAATAATGAGTGAGAGAGTTACAGAGGCTACAACAAAACATGCTAACCTCTCACCATTAACATCAAATAAAAGGTGACATTCTGTACTGTTGCCTAATATGAAACATTTTATCTCAAATCCAAGATGCTGGAGCATAGCAGTAAATGTAAAACTGTAAGCTTCACTGTCCAAACACATATGGTGTGGACTATGTGTTCCTGGTAAACACATGTGGATCTGGTGAACAGTTATCACTTGTTGACCAACTACAGGATTACTGACCTCAGATTCTCCAGTTTACAGTGGGGATTCCCCAGTCCATCAGAGAGCAGCTTCACTCCTGAATCCTTCAGGTCATTGTTACTCAGATCCAGCTCTCTCAGGTGTGAGGGGTTTGACTTCAGAGCTGAGACCAGAGAAGCACAGTCTTCCTCTGTGACTAGACAGCCTGAGAGCCTGCAAAGAGTCAAATCATATTAAAACCACACTGCTATTCTTTGGTGGTCAAAATAGTGGCAGTATATTTTTTCAACATATTCAGATATATCAGTGTCCTGAAACCTGCCATATCTATTAATAAATTTATGAATGTTTCATTATTAGAAATGATCATATATTGATTGTAGAGAGAAACATGTATAGTACAAATATTTGAGTAGACTGGCCAGAGCAGTTTAAAAAGCAGTATCAGTCAAAAGACAGACAGTGAGGTATCAGATTTAGATTGTATTGAGTATACAGTCCACACCATATCTAGTTTGACAAAGATAACATTTTAAATGTGTCTCTATACTCCAGCATTTTGGATTTGAGATCAAATGTTTCATATGAGGTGACAGTATATAATGTCACCTTTTATTTTAGGGTATTTTCATACATATCTGTTTCAACATTTAGAAATGAAAGCCCTTTATGTATCTAGTCCCCCACTTTTGAAGAAGTCACAAGTATTCTGACCATTTCACTTATAGTGTATTAAAGTAGTCAAAAGTTGAGTATTTGGTTGTAAACTCATTGGTTGCATTTGCAGTTTGTTTTGGTTGTGTTTTGGGTTATGTTTTGCCCAATAGTAACTGAATGGTGGATGATGACTGGAGTAATTTTAATAATGAGTGAGAGAGTTACAGAGGATACAACAAAACATGCTAACCTCTCACCATTATCATCAAATAAAAGGTGACATTATATACTGTCACCTCATATGAAACATATATCTCAAATCCAAAATGCTGGAGCATAGCACCAAATGTAAAACTGTAAGCTCCACTGTCCAAACACATATGGTGTGGACTATGTGTTCCTGGTAAACACATGTGGATCTGGTGAACAGTTATCACTTGTTGACCAACTACAGGAATACTGACCTCAGAGTCTCCAGTTTACAGTGGGGATTCCCCAGTCCAGCAGAGAAGCAGCTTCACTCCTGAATCCTTCAGGTCATTGTTACTCAGATCCAGCTCTCTCAGGTGTGAGGGGTTTGACTTCAGAGCTGAGACCAGAGAAGCACAGCCTTCCTCTGTGACTAGACAGCCTGACAGCCTGCAAGAGTCAAATCATATTAAAACCACACTGCTATTCTTTGGTGGTGAAAATATATTTTAAAAACATTTTCAGATACATCAGAGTCCTGAAACCTGCCATATCTATTCATATATGTATATATACACTATCAGTCAAAAGTTTGAACACACCTACTAATTCAAATTAGTTAAAAAAACATTGTAGAATAATAGTGAAGACATTAAAACTATGAAATAACACATATGGAATCATGTAGTAACCAAAGAAGTGTTAAACAAATTAAAATATATGTTATATTTGAGATTCTTCAAATAGCCACCCTTTGCCTTGATGACAGCTTTGCACACTCTTGGCATTCTCTCAACCAGCTTCATGAGGTAGTCACCTGGAATGCATTTCAATTAACAGGTGTGCCTTCTTAAAAGTTAATTTGTGGAATTTCTTTCCTTGTTAATGCGTTTCAGCCAATCAGTTATGTTGTGACAAGGTAGGGTTGGTATACAGAAGATAGCCCTATTTGGTAAAAGACCAAGTCCATATTATGGCAAGAACAGCTCAAATATGCAAAGAGAAACGACAGTCCATCATTACATTAAGACATATGACGGCCAGTCAATACGGAACATTTCAACAACTTTGAAAGTTTCTTCAAGTGCAGTCACAAAAACCATCAGGCGCTATGATGAAACTGGCTCTCATGAGGACCGCCACAGGAATGGAAGACCCAAAGTTACCTCTGCTGCAGGGGATAAGTTCATTAGAGTTACCAGCCTCAGAAATTACAGCCCAAATAAATGCTTCACAGAGTTCAAGTCACAGACACATCTCAACATCAACTGTTCAGAGGAGACTGTGTGAATCAGGCTTTCATGGTCGAATTGCTGTAAAGAAATCACTACTAAAGGACCCCAATAAGAAGAAGAGACCTGCTTGAGCCAAGAAACATGAGCAATGGACATTACACCGGTGGACATTTGTCCTTTGGTCTAGAGTCCAAATTTGAGATTGTTGGTTCCAACCGCTGTCTCTTTGTGAGAAGCGGTGTGGGTGAACGGATGATCTCCGCATGTGTAGTTCCCACCGTAAAGCATAGAGGAGGAGGTGTTATTGTGTGGGGGTGCTTTGCTGGTGACACTGTCTGTGATTTATTTAGAATTTAACCACACTTAACCAGCATGGCTACCACAGCATTCTGCAGCGTCACGCCATCCCATCTGGTTTAAGCTTAGTGGGACTATCATTTGTTTTTTTAACAGGACAATGACTCAACACACCTCTATTTGACCAAGAAGGAGAGTGATTGAGTGCTGCATCAGATGACCTGGCCTCAACAATCACCCAAACTCAGCCCAATTGAGATGGTTTGGGATGAGTTGATCGCAGAAAGAAGGAAAAGCAGCCAACAAGTGCTCAGCATATGTGGGAACTCCTTCAAGACTGTTGGAAAAGCATTCCAGGTGAAGCTGGTTGAGAAAATGCCAAGAGTGTGCAAAGCTGTCATCAAGGCAAAGGGTGGCTATTTGAAGATTTTCAAATATATATAACATATATTTTGATTTGTTTAACACTTTTTTGGTTACTACATGATTCCATATGTGTTATTTCATAGTATTGATGTCTTCACTATTATTCCACAATGTAAAACATTTTAAAAATAAAGAAAAACCCTTGAATGGGTAGGTGTGTCCAAACTTTTGACTGGTACTGTATATAAATGAATGAATGTATCATTATTAACAGTAGATAACATGTTTCTAAACACTACTCAATTAATCCTTGTGTGTGTGTGTGTGTCCAGTGTGTGTTTGTCCAGTGTGTGTTTGTGTGTGTGTCCAGTGTGTGTGTCCAGGTTGTGTGTCTAGTGTGTGTGTGTGTCCAGTGTGTGTGTGTATAGTATGTGTGTCCTGTGTGTGTGTGTGTGTGTCCAGTGTGTGTCCTGTGTGTATGTGTGTTCATTGAGTGATACAGGAATACTGACCTCAGAGTCTCCAGTTTACAGTGGGGATTCCCCAGTCCAGCAGAGAGCAGCTTCACTCCTGAATCCTTCAGGTCATTGTTACTCAGATCCAGCTCTCTCAGGTGTGAGGGGTTTGACTTCAGAGCTGAGACCAGAGAAGCACAGCCTTCCTCTGTGACTCCACAGCCTGACAGCCTGACAGAGAGATCATCATGATTTCACAAACACACTGTTAATTTAACACCAGTAGTGTAGAAGGACAATGGCAGATGCATTTGGTTATTTCTCTTAAACAACATATAGATTCATCTTCTGTCTCCTAGAATTGTATGGTCATATTGATATACTAATGTGAACATCAATGCAGTGATTCAATATGTTTTTCAATAATACATATATTTCTCTAAACTGATGATTAGTACTTAAATATACTTATTTACTCACAGAGCAGCTCTGGAGGCTTTGACCACTGGCAGCAGCCTCAGAAGACCTTCCTCTGATCTGGAGTATTTCTTCAGGTCAAACACATCCAGCTCCTTTTCTGAAGTCAGCAACACAAAGACCAGAGCTGACAACTGTGCAGGTGACAGTTCTTCTTCAGAGAGACTTCCTGATCTCAGGTAGCTTTGGATCTCCTCCACTAGAGAATGGTCATTCAGTTCATTCAGACAGTGGAACAGATTGATGCACCTCTCTGGAGAGAGGGATTCTCCCTGATCTTCTCCTTGATGTACTTGACTGTTTCTTCATGGCTCTGTGAGCTGCTTCTTGTCTTTGTCAGTAGACCTCGTAAGTGCTTCTGATTGGACTCCAGTGAGAGGCCCAGAAGGAATCGGAGGAACAGGTCCAGGTTTCCTGTCTCACTTTGTAAGGCTTTATCCACAGCACTCTTGTAGAAGGTAACTTTACGCTTGTGTCTGATCCTCACAGAAAAGTTACAGGACGTTGATTGAGGTTTGGCCATTAGATTCTCATTGTTGTTGATGAATGAGAGGAACACATATACAGCAGCCAGAAACTCCTGAATGCTCAGATGCACGAAGCAGTACACCTTGTCCTGGTTCACCACACATTCCTCTTTAAAGAGCTGTGTGCACAATCCTGAGTACACTGAGGCTTCATTGACATCAATGCCAGCCTCTTTCAGGTCTTCTTCATAGAAAATTAGATTGCCCTCAACAAGCTGTTGAAAAGCCAGTTTTCCCAGTGACAGAATGCTCTCTTTATTCCAGTGTGGACCTGTCTCTTCTTTCCCCAAGATACTTTTCATTCTTCTGTTTGGTATGAAACTCCACAAGGTGTATGAACATCTCAGTCAGAGTCTTGGGCATCTCTTCTGTCTTATGTTTCAGCATGTGTTCAAGGACTATTGCAGAAATCCAACAGAAGACTGGAATATGGCACATGATGTGGAGGCTCCTTGATGTCTTTATGTGTGAGATGATTCTGCTGGCCAGGTCCTCATCACTGAATCTCTTCCTGAAGTACTCCTCCTTCTGTGGGTCATTGAACCCTCGTACCTCTGTCACCTGGTCAACACACCCTGATGGGATCTTATTGGCTGCTGCAGGTCGGGTAGTTATCCAGAGGAGAGCAGAGGGGAAGCAGATTTCCCTTGATGAGATTTGTCAGCAGAACATCCACTGAGGTTGACTCTGTGACGTCACAACATATCTTGTTCTTCTGGAAGTCTAGGGGCAGTCGGCCCTCATCCAGACCATCAAAGATGAACAGAACTTTGTACTTGTCATAGTTGGAGATTTTTGATTGTTTGGTTTCCATTGAGAAGTGATTGAGAAGTTCAATCAAAGTGTGTTTTTCCTTTTTCATCAAATTCAGCTCCCGAAAAGGGAATGAAAATACAAATTGGACATCCTGATTTGCTTTTCCTTCAGCCCAGTCCAGAATGAACTTCTGCACAGAGACTGTTTTTCCAATGCCAGCGACTCCCTTTGTCAGCACAGTTCTGATAAATTTGTCTTGTCCAGTTAAGGGTTTGAAGATGTCGTTACATTTGATTGCAGTCTCTGGTCTTGCTTGTTTCCTGGTTGTTGTCTCAATCTGTCTCAGCTCATGTTCATTATTGACCTCTCCTGTTCCACCCTCTGTGATGTAGAGCTCTGTGTAGATCTTATTGAGAAGTGTTGGGTTTCCTTGTTTAGCGATCCCCTCAAATACACATTGAAACTTCTTCTTTAGATTAGATTTGAGTTCACGTTGGCAAATCACAGCAAGCTCATCTGAATCTAGAAATAACATTAATAACAATAATATTGTAGGACTGTTATGATATTTTAAATTATAATAATTTATTCTCTTTACTGACAGTATAAATCTGTAAATGTTATAATAATGCATTCCACACTTTTGTGACTGATATATATCATTATTCGTATTATTGATGGTATTATTAATGTCATCTCTCTCTCTCTCTGTCTCTCCTCTGCTCTGTCTAAATTAATCACCACAACACATCCCTGCTGCTACTTAATGAGGTCACTAGGTCTTGTGTTAACACAAGGCTGCTACAATATCACTGAGTTACACAGCTACTTTAGCTGTACTTTAGCTACAGCTTTTAAATGTTCTAAAACAGCATTCAACATGAGGCAGACAGCTCTTACTTTTCTCCAGTGTGTCAGCAAGCTCCTTCTGGTTCATTTTCCTCAGGACGTGCAGTGTGATCTTCAGAGCCCCCTCTCTGGCACTGCTCTCCTGCTTCTCATCTTCAGCATCCACCACTTCCTTATCCTGCTTCTGACTCTCAAAGCCTTCTGGGAGTTCTGGACTAAGAATCCTCTTGAACATCTTCAGCTCGTTCTTCACAAATGTTATAATATTCTCTTCAAGCAACTGAAATAAATCAAGTAAATAAGTTAAGCAAGAAAATAAATGCTTTCTCATTAACACATTAATGAATGATTGACAGATCAACTTTACTTGAGGTAAACAAAAACAAATGTACATAACAGGACCACATACACTGAATATGGAGGCCAGGTCTGTTTGATGACTCTGGGAAGACTGACCACTGAGAATCTCTGACTCTGATCTCTCCTGTTGGTTTCTGTGGACAAAACATGAGATTACATCTCCTCATCCAGGGAGTGCACACACACACACACACCATACACACACACACACACACACACACACACACACACACACACACACACACACACACACACACACACACACACACACACACACAGGGAATGTTGTGTTTGTTTAATATTGTTTCAGGACTATGCAAATGGAAAAAATTATTGGCCTATGGATTATGAAAACAACAAAAATACATGGGAAAATGGGAGAGGAGAAATGACTAGAGACAGTGTAGTTTAACTCACTGACCATGACCCATGAGTTCTTCTTACCTTTGTTCAGTAGAAAAGTCTCCCTCTCTAAACTGTATAGGTTGAACCATAGACCAGTCACTCTTCATGGACACACAGCTGGGTACAGGGGAGGCTGGTCTCTCCTGCTTGATTGGACTTCAACACAACAGAGACAAACATTACATCTCTCATCTACTCTGAGCTCAGATGGGGAAACATAAGAAGAGTTTCATTCCAAAACGCTATATATCCATTTTCAGAAATGTTCGTAAATTAGCTTTTATTGTTTAAAGAAATTATGAAAGAGATTGGTGTGTTTTTTCACTAGCTAATCATGGCAGAGAGACAAATAATCATGTTTTTTTGCATAATGCTATATATCTGCCTCACTCTCAGAGAAATAAGTAGTACTGCTAGGTTTTACACAGTATTAATATATATCTGCCACAGTAGTACTGCTAGGATTTACACAGTCAAATGTGACGACCGGCTCGATTCGGTCTTTTGTAGCAAAATTTGAAATTTTGTTTTTTACATTGGATAAAATGAGACTCAGCTAGAAAAGGTATATCATACACTACTGTTGAGGAACAATGGGAAAGTAATTCTGCTTTGAAAGATGATAACTTGCTACCTCACTTTTGAGAAAATGGTTTTTGAATGTTTGTGTTACTGTAGATAAAGAAGAGCCTCCAGTAGGGTGAACCCAAACATTCAAAAACCATTTTCTCAAAAGTGAGGTAGCAAGTTTATCATCTTTCAAAGCAGAATTACTTTCCCATTGTTCCTCAACTGTAGTGTATGATATACCTTTTTCTAGCTGAGTCTCTCATTTTATCCAATGTAAAAAACACAATTTCAAATTTTGCTACAAAAGACCGAATCGAACCGATTAGTTAACTAAATGTATGGTGTTTTTGGTTTATGTCAGTTTCATTGTGTGTTATGCTATAAATTGTTATTTTATGGTTGTAAGTGGTAAAATGAACTAGAAAATGTAATATTTTGCAATTCTGAGTAATTACTACTTTAGTAAGGATATATACTTTATTCAGTACTACTGCAGTTGCTAACTAATTCCAATAGATGGCAGCGTAAGACCATGAATGACATTTTAGAAGGTTAGTTTAGTTTTTCTCACTGGATACACCACCACTCCCCCTCACAGGAAAACTCCTGCACACGCTTTTTACTGTCCCTTTCCACACTGCTAACGCAAGAGGAACGACTGAAAAATCATTTAACAGATTACTGTGAAATAATATAATGATGATTCATGTTTATTATTAGCTGTTTTTATGCTCATGTTTTGAAATGATACTTCATTACTATAACGATTATCAATAAGCCTGAACATTAGTTTAGTCACCTCTGGTCGAGAAAAAAACGTATTTTCCTAGTACATTCATTGTCAGATTCATCAACCAGCAGCGAGCACTCTGCCTTCTAGCACAAGCGAGGGGCATGTTGAGGTACACTTGCTAACCGCGAGGGTTAAATGATGTAATTTATTGGTGGGCTGGAAGACGAATTCTTGTCTTATCTATTCCGAGGTTGTTTAATTGCAATATTAGATATTTAAAAATGCATGTATACTAGGGTTGAGGTTGGAGCATCTGACTAGTGATTATTTACCCGGGGTTCAACACCTGCTATAGTCACTATTTAATTGCTCTTCCAAAAGCAATAGAAGCCTAATACGAGATATATAGCTAACTAAAGTAATGAGTGACCATTTTAGAAAATCATGGGACATATAGTATTTGGTTGCATGCTATTTTATGTCAATCATATTGTTGCTTGTAGCCTATAACTGATGCTTCGTGGTCTTATGCTGCCATCTATTGGAAATATTTAGCAATTATAAATTATAAATTCAAGTACAGACATTTGTGAGGCAGCTGAGAAATAAAGTGTATTAGATCAGTCTCAAACCCCACCAATTTATATGGCAAAAAACAGTATGGGTTTATGGCACTCTTGCTCCTCCTTGTGGCCGTGTGTGGGTACTACATGCCTCATTCACACATTTACATTTTAGTCATTTAGTAGACGCTCTTACCCAGAGCGACTTACAGTTAGTGAGTGCATAAATTATTTATTTATTTTTTTCATACTGGCCCCCCGTTGGAAGCGAACCCACAACCCTGGCATTACAAATGCCATGCTCTACCAACTGAGCTACATCCCTGCCGGCCATTCCCTCCCCTACCGTGGGACGACCCTGGGCCAATTGTGCGCCGCCCCATGGGTCTCCCGGTCGCGGCCGGCTACGACAGAGCCTGGATTCGAACCAGGATCTCTAGTGCCTTAGACCACTGCGCCACTCGGTAGACCTGACACTTCATGACACTTGCTAGGCTCATAATCTGAGGTATTAACTGCATCAGATCTACAAATCCATTAGCTAGACCACCCGATTAGACAACAATCACCCCATTATACCCGTTTGGTTTGCAACTCAGTGAACCTGCGCAGCATTCACTCAATTTGATGCCTACGAACGAAGATTTCGATACATATCAAATTACCCAGCAGCCATTTAGAAATAACAAGTCGTCAAAAAAATGGTTATTTCTTAATAAAAAAAAATCTTCTGGCTGTTTAAATCGGCCACATTGTCACGATCGTCTAGAACAGGAGACCAAAGCGCAGCGTTACGAGTGAACATATTATATTTATTAAATGCTCACAACAATAAAAACAATAAACAACGAAAGCGTGACGTCTAGTGTACAACACGCACACACACGAACAAAATCCCACAACCCGAAAGGAAAACAGATAGATTAAATATGGCTCCCAATCAGAGACAAACAGCCGACAGCTGACACTCGTTTGCCTCTGATTGGGAGTCACACCGGCAAACATAGAAAATAAACCACCTAGAACACCCACCAGAGAAACCAAAACATAGAATGAACACACCCTGGTTCAACATAATGAGTCCCCGAACCAGGGTGTGACAGTACCCCTAAAGGCGCGGACTGTGACCGCGCCTAAATACGAGCAAAACAGGGGAGGGCTGGGTGGGCATTCTTCCTCGGCGGCGGCTCCCGGCTCCGGGCTTGATCCCCACTTCCTCTCCAACCCCCAAAGTACTCCTGGTCCTGTCTAGCCCCGCTGGCCGGAGCCGGACTGGCGACACGCGCCCCTGGCTTGGTGCGTGGAGCAGGAATGGACCGGAATGGGCTGGCGACGCACACCACTGACTTGGTGCGGAGAGCAGGGACGAGCCGGACAGGGCTGACGAGACGCACCACAGACTTGGTGCGGGAAGCTTGGGATGGGCCGGACTGGGCTGGCGACGCGCACCGTATCCCTGGTGCGCAGTGGCCGAACAGGCCGGTCGGCTGGCGACGCGCACCGTATCCCTGGTGCGAGTGGCCGGAACAGGCCGGGTCGGGCTGGCGACGCGCACCGTATCCCTGGTGCGAGTGGCCGGAACAGGCCGGGTCGGGCTGGCGACGCGCACCGTATCCCTGGTGCGAGTGGCCGGAACAGGCCGGGTCGGGCTGGCGACGCGCACCGTCATCCCTGGTGCGGGGAGCAGGCACAGGCCGGGCTGGGCTGGGGACGCGCACCGTATCCTCTGGTGCGGGAGCAGGCACAGGCCGGGCTGGGCTGGGGGACGCGCACCACAGGCTCCATGCGAGGAACAGGAACAGACAGGACCGCACTGAGGACACACACCCCCTGGCCCTACACGGGGATCAGGAACGGGCCGGACCGGACTGGTAACACACCCCAGTACCCTTGGCCGTGCCTCTACACCTTCCTTCCCCTTCGTGACCAGTGGCCCCCTTAACCTGGCGGCCCTATCTGCCAACCTCCTGCACTCCTCCAACCCGTACACCTGCTGCCCCGACGTCGTGAGCCCCCCCTAAAAATTTTCTGGGGGTCTCTCCTCCCCCGTGGACCAGGCCTCCATCATTCTCGCCCAATTCTCGCTCCTCTGTTTCCAATTATCGCCCTTCAGCTCCTGGACACGCTGCTTGGTCTGGTCTTGGTGGGATTTTCTGTCACGATCGTCTAGAACAGGAGACCAAAGCGCAGCGTTGCGAGTGAACATATTATATTTATTAAATGCTCACAACAATAAAAACAATAAACAACGAAAGCGTGACGTCTAGTGTACAACACGCACACACACGAACAAAATCCCCACAACCCGAAAGGAAAACAGATAGATTAAATATGGCTCCCAATCAGAGACAAACAGCCGACAGCTGACACTCGTTTGCCTCTGATTGGGAGTCACACCGGCAAACATAGAAAATAAACCACCTA
This sequence comes from Coregonus clupeaformis, assembly GCF_020615455.1. Classification (NCBI taxonomy): domain Eukaryota; kingdom Metazoa; phylum Chordata; class Actinopteri; order Salmoniformes; family Salmonidae; genus Coregonus; species Coregonus clupeaformis. The sequence continues at coordinate 48,626 of NW_025534193.1, read as the reverse complement.
GAACACCCACCAGAGAAACCAAAACATAGAATGAACACACCCTGGTTCAACATAATGAGTCCCCGAACCAGGGTGTGACACACATCTTGAAAAAGAGGACAGGGACATGCGCTTTGTTTAGATTGTACACTTTTTTCTTAAAACAAATATGGTTAACCATGACCAGAAAATGTTTAATGTTTGATGGCTATCCGCCAGCCATCGCCCCTTCAACTGTTTCTCACCTCACTATTGGGCGCACTCACCAAGTAGCCGTAACCTTGTTAATAATCAGTTACCTGAGGTAAACTTACAGGGTTAACGCTCTCCAAGTCGCCGTAACCTTGTTAATTATAAGTTACCTGAGGTAAATCTACAGGGTTAACGCTCACCAAGTATCCGTAACCTTGTTAATAATCAGTCAGAAATAAACGTTGTAAAAAATGTCACTTGAGGCACACAGAAAATAATATTCAAAGGTTCAGTCCTTGGACACAGAGGGATTAAACACTAAAGTTACCGTCCATCTAGTGAAGAGAGAGAGAACCGGACAGAGGGAGCGTAGCCAGCATCCGTCAATCGAGAGAGGGAGAAGCCCTCCACGGTATTTAACAGGTGGAAGAAACAACCCGGGGAGCTCCATCGGTCCACAAGAAATGCAGGCAGCCGGTGATGATGTAGTGGTAGCTAGGATAACTAGGATGCTGCTGGTAGAGTAGCTAGCTTAGCTAGCTGTACCGACTCAGCTTGGCTAGCTAGCAGGTCGTTCGTCTGTCCCTCGAGAATGATGACGAATCCGGTGAACCATACAAGATTAAACAAGAATAGCGAGTGAAAAGGGATCTGGCTACACTCATACTGTCACTGACCATTACGCAAAAAAGCAAATTGAACAATAAACTTCGGTGTCTCAACACTGTAAACGAACTCTGTCGTTATTCCCCAACATCACCTCAGTCCACTCAGCGTAACTGGACAATATGCTTGGCGCCAAACCGTACGTGGACGCGGACAGTTCCAGAACGCGGACATGATCAGAGCAACACAATACATTTACATTTTAATCACTTAGCAGACGCTCTTATCCAGAGCGACTTACAGTTAGTGAGTGCATACATAACCCAGTCTTTACACTGGCTTACATTAGTAATATTCATTTATTTATTTTTATATGTAAAACAAACATTCAAAGTTTTTATAACAATATTTTGAGATCTGGGCCCATATCCACAAAGTGTCTCAAAGTAGAAATTGGTCGTATAAGTGCTGAAAATAAAGACATTTTACACTTATGGGTATAAATTAAAGCTATGCATGAAGCCTCTAGTCCCACCTAGTCGGAAGATATTTAGGACACCTCATGAGCTGTCCTAACCAGTTAAGAGTTAACAGCAGGTGTCTTGATAATACTATATAATAATGCAGCGAGTCAGTGGTTCCTCTGCCACATGTAATTGCTTTGGAGTAGTTAAAAATAATATTTTTATATTTCTATATGATCAATCCATAAATAATATAGATCTACATGCAACAGTTTCTCTTCAGCTTTTTGACAATGATTTCTGTATAATAATTATGTATAATAAGTGTTGGTGATTCAATAGCCTAGTTAATCATTACATGTCTTTTAACACACTATCTATGTTTTGCTCAGTCTGGCAGTTACCCAGAACTATCAGAGGCTCTCTCTTGTGGCTGCTGCTGATGACAACTGCATGTATGTTATCATAATAATGATGTCTGCATAACATTTTGTCTTCATTTTGGCAGATTAACTCATGCTTATTTCTGAATATTAACTCAGGTTTTCGCCCAGCGGCAAATGAGTTGGAGCTGTGGCAGGCGTTGGACCTGTAGCCGAAAAGTGTCCAGTTTGAATTCCGGGCCGGGCGCTGGAAAGAACGGGTGGAATTGATCCGATCACTGGAGGGCTGTTGTGTTCACGTCCTCAAAACATTCACCTTTCGTTGGGCCTTTGAGCAAGGCCCTTAACCCCACAACATGCTCTCCATCCAGGGGCGCTGCACTGCAGCTTGAACCTAATAATAATAATAATATGCCATTTAGCAGACGCTTTTATCCAAAGCGACTTACAGTCATGCGTGCATACATTTTTGTGTATGGGTGGTCCCGGGGAACGAACCCACTACCTTGGCGTTACAAGCGCCGTGCTCTACCAGCTGAGCTACAGAGGACCACAACCTGTGCTGGTCTCAACTGTATGTGTGAGGTCTGCTGTTTGGGGGGTTAAGAACGGAGCAGAATACATGTTTTTGTTGTTTGCTGTAACTAATGGACAAAGTTGTACTGTATTGTAATGTATTGTATTGTAAAGAAGTCAGCCAGTGTTGACGTGGGCCATCGTTCAAACAAAGAGATGCCTCCCTGGCCACCAGTGTGTTTGCATATAACCAAGATCAATTCTACCCCCCATACAATACTTGTATACACAGTAATTACTTTTTTAATAATAATAATAATAATAATAATAATAATAATAATAATAATAATAATAATAATAATAATAATAATAATAATTAATTATACACATTACATTTTGGATAGATAGTACTCAGACATCTATAGTGTTTACAGTATTGACTATTACCGATCATGATCTTTTTAAATCCCACCCCTCTGCTACTCTCAGCCCCACCCACCTATCTCCCTAGAACATCCTCTTTTGATTTCCACCTGCCATATTTGTTCAACTGTGATGTGATGTCATACATGCATGTTTAACCTTTCTAGTCCCATAGTATCCACAGACTAAATTAAAGGTCAATATTTTTCATAAGAGTATTGTTCTATTGTTGATTGACTGACTATGGCTTTCCAAACCCCCAGCACTGCTATTTCTAAGGATCATTTTAAATGAATATTGGGATTTTTCAACCATTCCTATTTTCCTATAAATTATATTCTGAGCAAATAATATTCCTATTTAATAGTAGTAGCCATCATTCATAAATGGCACCATGCAGGGTTCTATATGGAACCATTTTGGTTCAGGGGAAGAAGAACCTCTAGAGTTCCGATTAAAGAACCCTATAAAAGGGTTTCTATAAGAACTTTTAGTGGTTCCATATATTAAGCAAGCGATAGAACCCTTTTTGGTTTAAACAGAAGTGAAGAGTGTGTTGATTTGACGGAAGTATTATCAAAATTCCACTTGTAACAACGATCAGAATTAGTAAAAACAACAAGGTTCTGTGTCATGCAGAACTTCTATAGATGTGTGTGTGTATGATGGTAAAGATGTGTGTGTGTGTGTGTGTGTGTGTGTGTGTGTGTGTGTGTGTGTCTGTGTGTGTGTGTGTGTGTGTGTGTGTGTGTGTGTGTGTGTGTGCTGGTGAGACATCCACATATCACAGCCAAATATACAGGATACAAACATTTCATTCCAGCTATATAGCGTTTTGCAAAAATTAAAAATTACGCAAAAATCTATTAATTAAAATCTTAGAAGAACAATATTTTACACGCACATGAAGGTACCCATAAGCAATCATTTCTGATGTAAAATAACAAACGTGAAACAATTGTGGATATAACGTTTTAGAAATAAACTCCTTATAAATTCTTAAAAACATTGTCATCTCACCTCTTAGCTTTGGTGTCATGTCCCCCAAAAAGACTCATTTTAGAGGCAGGGCCCCCCTCCTCTCTCTCCCCAGAGAGACTCATTTTAGAGGCAGGGCCCCCCTCCTCTCTCTCCCCAGAGAGACTCATTTTAGAGGCAGGGCCCCCCTCCTCTCTCTCCCCAGAGAGACTCATTTTAGACCACTGACCCCTAAACAGAGATCCAACATGTTGGTTGTGGTTAACACAGTGACAACTAATTATTGAAGGTCAATTGTTCTATTTTATTCATTATCTCTTAGAAATAAAACATTTACTAACAGACACGTCCAAACAGTCAGGTGATTTAATGCAATCACATCAACACGTAGTCATGACTGATATTTTTAACCTTTTCTCCATGTAGTGGAACTAATAATAATAATAATATAATAATAATAATAATAATAATAATAATAATAATAATAATAATAATAATAATAATAACATAATAATATAATATTAATAATAATAATGTCTCACTTTCTCTTGTAATAATTCCACTCATTCTAGTGTGTTGCTTTGTTCAACAGGTCTGCTATTATTATGATATTATTGAATTTAATTCATAATATCAATGTTAAGAAAAGTACGTTCAGGTTTCATACCAAATTACACAGGAAGCAGGAGCTCATTGTAATTTTGAAAACAACAAATGTTCTGATATTCTGAAAGATGATTTAGAACTATGATACATTAACATTTTTTACAAATGGTAAAATATCTATGATATACGAATCCTATAATACGAGATATGAACAATATGTTTTTGAATTTGACTTTCCTACGCCCAGTTAGCGCCATTTTGTATGATTGAACTGTCACGTACCTGTCCCAGGTGAAATGGACTGTTAGATCTGAGTGTTTTACTGTCATTCTCTATACTATAATAACACCATGTATTTAATTTCCCTACACACTTTACAATAATCCCTTGGAAGAGTCTTACCTTGTAGCCTGTATTCACAACCAGAACATGTCAAGTCATTGAGATATTTTCCGTTCTGCTGAGAGCACCTTCCTGATGACAAGTGGCTCTGTATCTATGTTGTAGGTACAGTTGATCTTTGGATGCAATAATATCTGGTCAAAGTCTAGTGGCACAACACCATAATATAGCATTAACATAACAGTAGTTTAACCTTTGGCCAGTAATGGCCATGGCATACTATAAAAATGTAGAATCATTATGAGGGATCCAGTTTCAACATATCTCTAACTTTTAAGTATACATTGGGGTCCCAAATTATTAAATTAAATGATTGTATACTAATACAATTGCTCAGAGAAAGAGATTTTGTTTAACAAGTAATACTTTTTTTTCTCAAAAAGGTAGGGGTCAAAATTGTCTCTCCCTTTCAATACCTCCCTTGCGAGGATAACGGCACTGAGACTTTTTCTAAAATGTTTTGAGTTGGAGAACACATTAGGAGTGATCTTAGACCATTCCTCAATTTAGAATCCTTCCAAATGACAGAGCAGGATATCCCTGTAAACTCTATACTGGAGAGAGGACAGAGCAGGATATACTATAAACTCTAAACTGGAGAGAGGACAGAGCAGGATATCCTATAAACTCTAAACTGGAGAGAGGACAGAGCAGGATATCCTATAAACTCTAAACTGGAGAGAGGACAGAGCAGGGTATCATATAAACTCTAAACTGGAGAGAGGACAGAGCAGGATATCCTATAAACTCTAAACTGGAGAGAGGACAGAGCAGGATATCCTATAAACTCTAAACTGGAGAGAGGACAGAGCAGGATATCCTGTAAACTCTAAACTGGAGAGAGGACAGAGCAGGATATCCTATAAACTCTAAACTGGAGAGAGGACAGAGCAGATATCCCATAAACTCTAAACTGGAGAGAGAACAGAGCAGGATATCCTATAAACTCTAAACTGGAGAGAGGACAGAGCAGGATATCCTATAAACTCTAAACTGGAGAGAGGACAGAGCAGGATATCCTATAAACTCTAAACTGGAGAGAGGACAGAGCAGGATATCCTATAAACTCTAAACTGGAGAGAGGACAGAGCAGGATATCCTGTAAACTCTAGTAAGTATATGTTTAATCAAGGAAGTGTGTGTCTCCTAAATGGTGTGTGAGTCTTTTTATCACACTGTAATTCTGGAAGTTGGAACACACTCCTAAGATGAGTGTCTCTGAGGAGAGAGAGAGGGGGGCACTGCCAACCCCCAGACCCAGAGAGCAGTCTCCAGTACCCAGCTGTCTGTCTATGCACTGGTCCATGTACAATCCTCTCAATGTTATCAGTGGACCAATGCCCTTTGACCCAAAGATTACTGCCATACATTATAGATTATAAAAGGGGAATTCCTCAAAGATCTGTGGAGAATGTGAGAATGTAACAGACTGTAGTCTGGTTGGGAGGTTGGGAGTTCAACGTTATATCAATCATTTATTTATGAAGCCCTTTTACATCAGCAGTTCCATGTGGGGAGAAATAGAGGGAAATGTCTGACATGATGAATGATGCAGGATGATTTCTGATACTACTGATCATCATTACTGTATGAAATACTATGGGGTTTAATAATGATCCAGGGTGATTTCTGATACTACTGATCATCATTACTGCATGAAATACTATGGGGTTTAATAATGATCCAGGGTGATTTCTCACACTACTGATCAACATTACTGTATGAAATACTATGGGGGTTTAATAATGATCCAGGGTGATTTCTCATACTACTGATCAACCTTACTGTATGAAATACTATGGGGTTTAATAATGATCCAGGGTGATTTCTCACACTACTGATCAACATTACTGTATGAAATACTATGGGGTTTAATAATGATCCAGGGTGATTTCTCACACTACTGATCAACATTACTGTATGTAATACTATGGGGTTTAAAAATGATCCAGGGTGATTTCTGATACTACTGATCATCATTACTGTATGAAATACTATGGGGGTTTAATAATGATCCAGGGTGATTTCTCATACTACTGATCATCATTACTGTATGAAATACTATGGGGTTTAATAATGATCCAGGGTGATTTCTGATACTACTGATCATCATTACTGTATGAAATACTATGGGGTTTAATAATGATCCAGGGTGATTTCTGATACTACTGATCATCATTACTGTATGAAATACTATGGGGTTTAATAATGATCCAGGGTGATTTCTGATACTACTGATCATCATTACTGTATGAAATACTATGGGGGTTTAATAATGATCCAGGATGATTTCTCATACTACTGATCAACATTACTGTATGAAATATTATTATTTTCTTTAAAAAACGGCATTGTTGGTTAAGGGCTTGTAAGTAAGCATTTCACTGTAATGTCTACACCTGTTGTATTCAGCGCATGTGGCAAATAAAATTTGATTTGATTTGAAAATATTATGGGGGAAAAAATACCCAGCTGTCAGAGACTCCAACCAGACCCAGAGAGTAGAGTCTCAGTACCCAGCTGTCAGAGACTCCAACCAGACCCAGAGAGTAGAGTTTCCAGTACCCTGCTGTCAGAGACTCCAACCAGACCCAGAGAGTAGAGTCTCCAGTACCCAGCTGTCAGAGACTCCAACCAGACACAGAGAGTAGAGTCTCCATTACCCAGCTGTCAGAGACTCCAACCAGACACAGAGAGTAGAGTATCCAGTACCCAGCTGTCAGAGACTCCAACCAGACCCAGAGAGTAGAGTCTCCAGTACCCAGCTGTCAGAGACTCCAACCAGACCCAGAGAGTAGAGGTCTCCAGTACCCAGCTGTCAGAGACTCCAACCAGACCCAGAGAGTAGAGTCTCCAGTACCCAGCTGTCAGAGACTCCAACCAGACCCAGAGAGTAGAGTCTCCAGTTCCCAGCTGTCAGAGACTCCAACCAGACCCAGAGAGTAGAGTCTCCAGTTCCCAGCTGTCAAAGACTCCAACCAGACCCAGAGAGTAGAGTCTCCAGTACCCAGCTGTCTCTATGAAGAGTAACTGGTCCATTGTCAGTCTCCACGTTTTATCAGCAGAACGACTCCCTTTGATTAAAGGTTAGTATGAGTGAGACGGTACTTTCAACAGTACCTTTTATTGTTCAGAGGGTTTGAGTTCACTTCCTGGGTCGGGGAGAAAGGGACAGAACCCACTCTGTTATATCAGTAGCTGTTGCTTACTCTGCTCTGTTAAAAAGTTCATTATGACATCACATTCATTGAGAAATAGCAGTGAACGATCACATTGTTCTTTCAGCTCTCTGCCAGAGGATCAGTCCAGGTGTGCAGTGTGTCAGCAGGTGCTGAGGGATCCAGTCTCTATCACCTGTGGACACAGGTTCTGCAGACAGTGCATCACCAGATACTGGGAGAAACCTCCTCCTTCAGGAGACTATGACTGTCCTCAGTGTAGAAAGAGATCCAGAACACGGCCTGTACTACAGCAGCTGAGTGAACCCAGTGATGCCAGATCTAAACCCTAGCCCAGGTGGTGGGCAACCCTGTTCCTGGAGAGCCACAGGGTATGCAGGATTCAGCTTTAACTGACCTGGATAACCAGGTGTGTTGAATGTAGTCATTCACTGAACTGACCAACTGAGTTAATTGATCAGTTCAGTGAATGCCTAAATTCAACACACCTGGTCTTCCAGGTCAGATAAATCAAAAACATGAAGTGCCTGCGGTAATCCAGGAACAGGATTGCCTACCCCTGCCCTGAACCATATTGACATGGCAGGTGGGCATGGATACCCCTATAGAACTCTGTGGGGACACCACTAGGTAGAGTCAGAGTGTCACTGGCACACCGTGATTTATTCTCACCACAACTACGAGTTATTGTTTAAATGGAATGGAATAGTCCCAAAGGTGCAAAGATCAGTGGAAATAAAGTTTACCTCAAATACTTTTATTAATCTTTATTTTAACAGGGTGTTATATTGAGACCAAGTCTCTTTTTCAAATCAGCCCTGCACAATACAAACACACACATCAATACAAGGAGACACATCAATACAAGGAGACACATCAATACAAGGAGACACATCAATACAAGGAGACACATCAATACAAGGAGACACATCAATACAAGGAGACACATCAATACAAGGAGACACACCAATACAAGGAGACACATCAATACAAGGAGCACATCAATACAAGGAGACACACCAATACAAGGAGACACATCAATACAAGGAGACACATCAATACAAGGAGACACATCAATACAAGGAGACACATCAATACAAGGAGACACATCAATACAAGGATACACATCAATACAAGGAGACACACATCAATACAAGGAGACATCAATACAAGGAGACACATCAATACAAGGAGACACATCAATACAAGGAGACACATCAATACAAGGAGACACATCAATACAAGGAGACACATCAATACAAGGAGACACATCAATACAAGGAGACACATCAATACAAGGAGACACATTAATACAAGGAGACACATCAATACAAGGAGACACATCAATACAAGGAGACACATCAATACAAGGAGACACATCAATACAAACACAATAAAATACTAAACTACAGAACATGATCATAAAACACAATCATCCCTTAGAGCTTCCCCCACTAATGCTTTAAATTCCCTAAAGGGAACCAGGCATTCAAGCCTGAACCTCCCCTGCAACACATTCAAGCCTGAACCTCCCCTGCAACACATTCAAGCCTGAACCTCCCCTGCAACACATTCAAGCCTGAACCTCCCCTGCAACACATTCAAGCCTGAACCTCCCCTTGCAACATATTCAAGCCTGAACCTCCCCTGCAACACATTCAAGCCTGAACCTCCCCTGCAACACATTCAAGCCTGAACCTCCCCTGCAACACATTCAAGCCTGAACCTCCCCTGCAACACATTCAAGCCTGAACCTCCCCTGCAACACATTCAAGCCTGAACCTCCCTTGCAACATATTCCACCCCTGTAGAACATACAAACTAAAAGCGTCTCTCCCTAAATCAGAAGCCACCATTGGAAGCACTATCCAATCATCAAATCAAATCAAATCAAATTTTATTGGCCACATGCGCCGAATACAACAGGTGCAGACATTACAGTGAAATGCTTACTTACAGCCCCTAAGCAACAGTGCATTTATTTTTTATAAAAAAGTAAAACAAAACAACAACAAAAAAGTGTTGAGAAAAAAAGAGCAGAAGTAAAATAAAATAACAGTAGGGAGGCTATATATATAGGGGGCTACGGTGCAGAGTCAATGTGTGGGGGCACCAGGCTAGTTGAGGTAGTTGAAGTAATATGTACATGTGGGTAGAGTTAAAGTGACTATGCATAAATAAATAACAGAGTAGCAGCAGCGTAAAAGGTGGGGTGGGGGGTGGGGGTGGGAGGGCAGTGCAAATAGTCCGGGTAGCCATGATTAGCTGTTCAGGAGTCTTATGGCTTGGGGGTAGAAGCTGTTGAGAAGTATTTTGGACCTAGACTTGAATGGTTATACAGCTAGAGACACAATACTGTTAAAATATATATCAGAACAAATAGCAGCAGGAATGGTTATACAGCTAGAGACACAATACTGTTAAAATATATATCAGAACAAATAGCAGCAGGAATGGTTATACAGCTAGAGACACAATACTGTTAAAATATATATCAGAACAAATAGCAGCAGGAATGGTTATACAGCTAGAGACACAATACTGTTAAAATATATATCAGAACAAATAGCAGCAGGAATGGTTATACAGCTAGAGACACAATACTGTTAAAATATATATCAGAACAAATAGCAGCAGGAATGGTTACTACAGCTAGAGAAACAATACTGTTAAAATATATATCAGAACAAATAGCAGCAGGAATGGTTATACAGCTAGAGACACAATACTGTTAATATATATACAGAACAAATAGCAGCAGGAATGGTTATACAGCTAGAGACACAATACTGTTAAAATATATATCAGAACAAATAGCAGCAGGAATGGTTATACAGCTAGAGACACAATACTGTTAAAATATACATCAGAACAAATAGCAGCAGGAATGGTTATACAGCTAGAGACACAATACTGTTAATATATATATCAGAACAAATAGCAGCAGGAATGGTTATACAGCTAGAGACACAATACTGTTAAAATATATATCAGAACAAATAGCAGCAGGAATGGTTATACAGCTAGAGACACAATACTGTTAAAATATATATCAGAACAAATAGCAGCAGGAATGGTTATACAGCTAGGAGAAACAATACTGTTAAAATATATATCAGAACAAATAGCAGCAGGAATGGTTATACAGCTAGAGACACAATACTGTTAATATATATATCAGAACAAATAGCAGCAGGAATGGTTATACAGCTAGAGACACAATACTGTTAAAATATATATCAGAACAAATAGCAGCAGGAATGGTTATACAGCTAGAGACACAATACTGTTAAAAATATACATCAGAACAAATAGCAGCAGGAATGGTTATACAGCTAGAGACACAATACTGTTAATATATATATCAGAACAAATAGCAGCAGGAATGGTTATACAGCTAGAGACACAATACTGTTAAAATATATATCAGAACAAATAGCAGCAGGAATGGTTATACAGCTAGAGACACAATACTGTTAAAATATATATCAGAACAAATAGCAGCAGGAATGGTTATACAGCTAGAGACACAATACTGTTAAAATATACATCAGAACAAATAGCAGCAGGAATGGTTATACAGCTAGAGACACAATACTGTTAAAATATACATCAGAACAAATAGCAGCAGGAATGGTTATACAGCTAGAAACACAATACTGTTAAAATATATATCAGAACAAATAGCAGCAGGAATGGTTATACAGCTAGAGACACAATACTGTTAAAATATATATCAGTATATTATGGAAACTAGTTATTGCAGATAAATACAATTAGAATAAACCACATATACAATCACCCACCTCAGCTGCATCAACCCACCCTCCAACCCCTCCTGGGACTCCCCAACCCACCCTCCAACCCCTCCTGGGACCACCCCAACCCACCCTCCAACCCCTCCTGGGACCACCCCAACCCACCCTCAAACCCCTCCTGGGACCACCCCAACCCACCCCTCCAACCCCTCCTGGGACCACCCCCAACCCACCCTCAAACCCTCCTGGGACCACCCCAACCCACCCTCCAACCCCTCCTGGCACCACCCCCAACCCACCCCTCCAACCCCTCCTGGGACCACCCCAACCCACCCTCCAACCCCTCCTGGGACCACCCCAACACACCCTCCAACCCCTCCTGGGACCACCCCAACCCACCCTCAAACCCCTCCTGGGACCACCCCCAACCCACCCTCCAACCCCTCCTGGGACCACCCCAACCCACCCTCAAACCCCTCCTGGGACCACCCAACCCACCCTCCAACCCCCTCCTGGCACCACCCCAACCCACCCTCCATCCCCTCCTGGGACCACCCCAACCCACCCTCCAACCCCTCCTGGGACCACCCCAACACACCCTCCAACCCCTCCTGGGACCACCCCCAACCCACCCTCCAACCCCTCCTGGGACCACCCCCAACCCACCCTCCAACCCCTCCTGGGACCACCCCAACCCCCCTCCAACCCCTCCTGGGACCACCCCAACACACCCTCCAACCTGATCTCCATTCAATTACATACTAAGTCAAGGTACACATTTGCACGAAAATTATAATTAACGGTCAATCTGTTGGGTAAAACCCACTACAGGAGTTATTTTATGGTTTCAGCTGCAATTGTTGTTTAGCTAGCCCCATGGATCCTGGCAGTGGATAGTTCTAAATAAATGATATCTATAAAAGTGCTGATCCAATGAGGTGTGGTGGTTGCCATCTTAGTTCCAACATCTTTTTAGCTGCTGTCCAACCTGACAACATTATACGTCTTTGCTGTAATGACAGTGGTGAATTATCATTCAGTAATAACAGTTTGGGGGAACAAGGTATGAGGATACCTCTTTCCAAAACATGTCCCCTGGTCACTCCCAGTACATATGATTAAAGGAGCCCAAGGCACCTTGATTACATAGATCACACAGAGGAGCGGTTGTGATTTCTATTAAATTATGTTTTCTAGGTGGAAGGTTTACCCTGTGTATGAGATTAAAATGTATCAGCTGATGATTAGGATTGTTAGATGAACCCACTAAGTTCCTGATGAACTCAACTGGTGAGCCTCTTTAGCAGCTAGTTCCATGGACACACTGATTTCAATGACCTTTATCAAGGTCAGATGACTTTCAGTCAACAGTCTCTTTTGTGTAGCTTCACTCCGTAGCCCACATACTAGTCTGTCTCTAATGATGTCATTTAGAACAGCATTAAACTCAGTGTTCTGATCGTTTCTTTAATGCAGCAGCAAACATTGTTACTGATTCTCCCTCTTCCTGATGTCTCCTGTGGAACCTGAACCTTTCAGCATTAACTAGTGGTTTTGGTGAAAAATGTCCTTTAAGTATCTCCCACAATATCCCCATACGTCTTATTACCTGTTCTGACTGGCTTTAGCAGGCTGCCTAGTAAATTAAATGTCTTTGGCCCCATTACACTAAAACATGGAGGCACAATGTTGTCCTCATCCACGTCATTTACAAGAACAAAATATTCAAACCGTTCTGTATATGAGCTCCACTGCTCAATACTTTCATCAAACTGTCCAATGTTTCCAACAATTCCAATAATTGTTCATTTCTCAACAGGCTCCTGATTGTCACTCACTTCAGTATTGTCCTCAACCAAAGCAATATTTTCCTCAGTCACGTGATCTTCATTCACTTCACTCACTGACGTTTCCTCCTAAATTCGCTCATTTAGCAGATTTAATTAAAAGGTTTGTCTTCGCAGTTGATTAAATGTCCTTTCCTTTAATCACTGTATATTACTCCTTTTTAATCACGTTGTTTTCCCACTCCGATGTACGTCTCCTTTTCTGCCGTCCATGACGATGTTAACTCCAGTGGTGGAAAAAGTACCCAATTGTCATACTTGAGTAAAAGTAAAGATACCTTAATAGAAAATGACTCAACTAAAAGTGAAAGTCACGCAGTAAAATACTACTTGAGTAAAAGTCTAAAAGTATTTGGTTTTAAATATACTTAAGTATCAAAAGTAAATGTAATTGCTCAAATATACTTAAGTATCAAAGTAAAAGTACAAGTATAAATCATTTCAAATTTCTTACATAAAGCAAACCAGACGATTTTCTTGTTTTTAAAATGTACGTTCAGCCAGAAGCACACTCCAACACTCAGACAATTTAAAAACAAAGCATTTGTGTTTAGTGAGTCTGCCAGATCAGAGGCAGTAGGGATGTTCTCTTGATAAGTGCGTGAATTGGAACATTTTATGTCCTGCTAAGCATTCAAATGTAACGCAGTACTTTTGGGTGTCAGGGAAAATGTATGGAGTAAAAAGTACATTATTTTCTTTAGGAATGTAGTGAAGTAAAAGTAAAAGTAGTCAAAAAATATAAATAGTAAAGTAAAGTACAGATACCCCAAAAAACGACTTAAGTAGTACTTTAAAGTATTTTTACTTGAGTACTTTACACCACTGGTTAACTCTCTTTCTTAGCTAGCTGGACTATGCACTTGCCTCTGCTAGCAATACACTGTGCTAACATTAGCCTAGACTGTACCACAGAAAATAACAGTTTTAAAAAGTTGTAAAACTCACTTCTTCCAGACAGAATAGTTCCTGTAGATTCAGACTTACTCATCACCAATCTTGTGTTATGTCTCGTGGGTTTAATAACCACGTCTGTATAACAATTCAGTAATGATGAGACAGGAGACAGAAATCAGTTCAACCATTTATCTGGAACGTGATCATCTCAACACATACAAACCCCCATGATGCTCTGCAGCACAACCCCAATATACAACAAATACATACATAAGTAAATGGACACTAAATAAAACTAATAGAGCAATTTAAATGTTCAGTTGTAGAAAGTAGGGCCATGGGATAGGGTCAGAAAGGTCAGTATGTTTGATAACTGGTTACAGAGGTGACATAACAAGCATGAGGTCCATTATAACACAGTGAAGTAGAGGTGGGAGCTAAAAGCAGACATGGACAGTGAGACGGTGTGAGGAGGTCAGGGGTGAAACACTAGATCAGGACAGGTAGAAATGGCAGGGCTGGAAATAGACACAGAGACACATTCTGATCATGGCTCAGACCTGACCTGAGACACCCAAACAGAAGATGCCATAGCAAAGTCCTGTCCAGTAGGCTATATGGGATTCCCTTTTCATCAAAATCCTACACATGGAAATTTGTCCAGTGTGTGTGTCCAGTGTGTGTGTGTGTGTGTCCAGTGTGTGTGTGTGTATAGTGTGTGTGTCCAGTGTGTGTGTGTCCAGTTAGTGTGTGTGTCCAGTGTGTGTGTGTGTCCAGTGTGTGTGTCCAGTGTGTGTATCCAGTGTGTGTGTGTGCCCAGTGTGTGTGTGTGTGTCCAGTGTGTGTGTGTGTGTGTGTGTTTTGTGTGTGTCCAGTGTGTGTGTGTGTGTCCAGTGTATGTGTGTGTGTCCAGTGTGTGTCTGTGTCCAGTGTGTGTCTGTGTCCAGTGTGTGTCTGTGTCCAGTGTGTGTGTTCAGTGTGTGTGTGTGTGTGTGTACAGTGTGTGTGTGTGTGTGTGTGTGTGTGTGTGTGTGTGTGTGTGTGTGTGTGTGTGTTCAAGTGTGTGTGTGTGTCCAGCGTATATGTGTGTGTGTGTGTCCGGTGTGTGTGTGTCCAGTGTGTGTGTGTGTCCAGTGTGTGTGTGTGTATAGTGTGTGTGTCCAGTGTGTGTGTGTGTCCAGTGTGTGTGTGTGTCCAGTGTGTGTGTGTGTGTGTGTGTTTGTGTGTGTCCAGTGTATGTGTGTGTGTCCAGTGTGTGTCTGTGTCCAGTGTGTGTCTGTGTCCAGTGTGTGTGTTCAGTGTGTGTGTGTGTGTGTGTGTGTACAGTGTGTGTGTGTACAGTGTGTGTGTGTGTGTCAAGTGTGTGTGTGTGTCCAGTGTATGTGTGTGTGTGTGTGTGTCCGGTGTGTGTGTGTCCAGTGTGTGTGTGTGTCCAGTGTGTGTGTGTCCAGTGTGTGTGTGTGTCCAGTGTGTGTGTGTGTCCAGTGTGTGTGTTTGTGTGTGTCCAGTGTGAGTGTGTCCAGTGTGTGTGTGTCCAGTGAGTGTGTTTGTCCAGTGTGTGTGTGTGTGTTTTTCCAGTGTGTGTCCAGTGTGTGTGTATGTCCAGTGTGTGTATGTGTCCAGTGTGTGAGTTTGTCCAGTGTGAGTGTGTGTCCAGTGTGTTTGTGTGTCCAGTGTGTGTGTGTCCAGTGTGTGTTCAGTGTGTGTGTGTGTGTGTGTGTGTGTACAGTGTGTGTGTGTGTGTGTGTCAGTGTGTGTGTGTGTCCAGTGTGTGTGTGTCCAGTGTGTGTGTTTGTCCAGTGTGTGTGTGTGTGTGTGTGTGTGTGTGTGTGTTTTGTGTGTCCAGTGTGAGTGTGTCCAGTGTGTGTGTGTCCAGTGAGTGTGTGTGTCCAGTGTGTGTGTGTGTGTTTGTCCAGTGTGTGTCCAGTGTGTGTGTGTGTCCAGTGTGTGTGTGTGTCCAGTGTGTGAGTTTGTCCAGTGTGAGTGTGTGTCCAGTGTGTTTGTGTGTCCAGTGTGTGTGTGTCCAGTGTGTGTGTTCAGTGTGTGTGTGTGTGTGTGTGTACAGTGTGTGTGTGTGTGTGTGTGTGTCCAGTGTGTGTGTGTGTCCAGTGTGTGTGTGTCCAGTGTGTGTGTTTGTCCAGTGTGTGTGTGTGTGTGTGTGTGTGTGTGTGTGTGTGTGTTTTGTGTGTCCAGTGTGAGTGTGTCCAGTGTGTGTGTGTCCAGTGAGTGTGTTTGTCCAGTGTGTGTGTGTGTGTTTGTCCAGTGTTTGTCCAGTGTGTGTGTGTGTCCAGTGAGTGTGTTTGTCCAGTGTGTGTGTGTGTGTTTGTCCAGTGTGTGTCCAGTGTGTGTGTGTGTCCAGTGTGTGTGTGTGTCCAGTGTGTGAGTGTGTCCAGTGTGTGTGTGTGTCCAGTGTGTGTGTGTGTCCAGTGTGTGTGTGTCCAGTGTGTGTGTTCAGTGTGTGTGTCTAGTGTGTGTGTGTCCAGTGTGTGTGTCCAGTGTGTGTGTGTGTCAGTGTTACCATGGTTATTATTTACAGGGACACTGAGGAGTCACCATGAACCCAAAACCCTGGATAGATGGGCTCAGTGAATGTGGAGTGGAATGTGTTCAGGTGGGTCAGTGTGTCAGAGGAGACTCTGTAGAAGGACAGAGTGCCGGCTGGCCAGTCCAGATACACTCCCTACTCTGTGGGGGCTGGAGGAGGGGACGTCTATGGTAGTGGACTTATTATTGTGCCAGGCAGAGTAACTGTTGTCAGAGCAGAACAGACTCCAGGACTTGTCATTACATCCAATCACACAGTCCTCAAGCCTTCCTCTCCTGCTGATTCCTTTAAATGCCACTCCTATATCAACCCCACTCCCACTCCACTCTACCTCCCAGTAACAGTGCCCAGTCAGACCCTCTCTACACAGCACCTGACTCCAGATCTGAAATCTCTCTGGGTGATCAGGATACGGCTGCTTCTCTCTCCCTACATGTCACCTTTCTGTTCTCCTCAGACAGAGAGAGGAGTCTGTTTACTGTGTTTAGGTCCAGTGTGAGATCACAGACATCTGATGGATGAAACCAGACACAATATTAGAAATCATCATCATTCACATTAGAATGTTAAGTCACTTTTCACTAATTCATTTAATGTAGATGTTTCTAGGTATCAAAGGAGTAGTTAAGGTAACTTGAGACTTGTTGAATGATCATATGTTATACTGTATGGTAATATAAAACACACTTATTCCCATTAATTACACACACACACACACACACTGAACACACACTCACCCAAACACACACACTGAACACACACACACACACACAAACACACACATCCTGAACAAACACACACACACACACTGAACACACACACATCCTGAATACACACACACACATTTCTAAAGTAACACGAACACGTCACACACATTCACAGACACATTGTCAAAGCAACTCTTTGTAAACTTTGGTGTCCCTGATTTGTGCTTCTGTAGAACTACAGCTGATATTTAATATGACCAAGTAAGTAATGATGGTGGTCTTTGACTTTGACTTCACTTGAATTAAGACTTATTCTTAGTCATATTCTTCTCAGCAGTCAACACTCACATTTTCTAAGTCCAGGTTTCATTGTGTTCTCTCCACCATGTTCCACACTGTAGCGGTAAGCAGAAGAACAGACAGTCATTGAGGGATACACCTGAACTCACACACACACACACACACACACACACACACACACACACACACACACACACACACACACACACACACAGTCAGCATATAACTTTGTCCAAGTCTGTGTGTGTGTGTCTGTCCTTTGTGTGTGTGGGTCAGGTGTGTGTGTGTGGGTCCAGTGTGTGTGTGTGTGTGTATGTGTCCAGCGTGTGTGTCCACTGTGTGTTTGTGTGTCCGGTGTGTGTGTGTCCAGTGTGTGTGTGTCCAGTGTGTGTTTCCTTTGTGTGTGTGTGTGTGGGGCCAGTGTGTGTTTCCTTTGTGTGTGTGTGTGGGGCCAGTGTGTGTGTGTGTGTGTGTGTGTGTGTGTGTGTGTGTGTGTGTGTGTGTGTGTGTGTGTTTTCCAGTGTGTGTGTGTGTGTGTGTGTGTGTGTGTGTGTTCAGTGTGTGTGTGTGTGTTTGTGTGAGTGTGTGTGTAAATGTGTGTGTGTGTGACCCCAGTGTGTGTGTGTTTGTGTGTGTCCAGTGTGTGTGTGTGTGTGTGCGTGTGTGTGTCCAGTGTGTGTCTGTGTGTGTGTGTGTGTGTGTGTGTCCAGTGTGTGTGTGTGTGTGTGTGTGTGTGTGGGTCCAGTGTGTGTGTTCGTGTGTCCAGTCTGTGTGTGTTCAGTGTGTGTGTGTGTGTGTCCAGTGCGTGTGTCTAGTGTGTGTGAGTTTGTCTTTGTACACACACACACACATACACACACACTGGACCCCACACACACACTGGACACACACACACACACACACACACACACACAAACTGGACACACACACACTGAACACAGACACAGACACAGACACGACACACACAGACACACACACACACACACACACACACACAGTCTTTATATAACTTAGTCCAAGTGGTGGTCAGAATGTTTGTCTTAACTAGCCTGATAACTCCAACATGTCTGATATGAACATTGACATCAACCCTCTACATACTTGAGTTTCTGCAGTCTGCAGTGTGGATCCTCCAGTCCAGCAGAGAGCAGTCTGACTCCTGAGTCTCCTGGGTGATTGTAGCTCAGATCCAGCTCTCTCAGGTGTGAAGGGTTTGACTTCAGAGCTGAGACCAGAGAAGCACAGCCTTCCTCTGTGACCAGACAGCCCTGACAGCCTGCAAAGAGTCAAATCATATTAAAACCACACTGCTATTCTTTGGAGTTGAGTAATTTTCTGTCTTAGTGAGTAGATAACAGGTTTCTAAACACTACTAAAGTAATCCTGATGATGCCATGATTAAGAAAAATCATGAATGAATCATGAATAATAATGAGTGAGAAAGTTACAGAGACTACAACAAAACATGCTAACCTCTCACCATTACCAATAACAGAGGGGGTATGATCCTTGTTCCTTTGTAACTTTCTCATTCATCATCATTCACGATTTATTCATGATTATTCATAATCATGGTAGCATCCACATGAATGTAGAAGTGTTCAGAAACATCTTCTATTCTTACTGACAATACAAGTGAAGTGACTCCAAAATGACAGGACATTATTCACCATTCAGTGTCTATTGGGAAAAACATCATCCAAAAACACAACCAAGACAAACTGCAAATGCATTCAACAAGTTTGTAGAATCACAAGCTTGATGTAATCACTGCAGGTAAGGAATATGGGACCAAATACTAAACTTATGACTACTTTAATACAATATAAGTGAATATGTCCAAATTATTAAGACTTTTTCAAATGGGAGAACTAGATACATAAAGTGCTTTCATTTCTAAACAGTAACACAGATATGTATGAAATATCCTCAAATAAAAGGTGACATTATATACTGTCACCTAATATGAAACATTATATCTCAAATCTAAAATGCTGGAGCATAGCACCAAATGTAAAACTGTAAGCTTCACTGTCCAAACACATATGGTGTGGACTATGTGTGCCTGGTAAACACATGTGGATCTGGTGAACAGTTATCACTTGTTGACCAACTACAGGAATACTGACCTCAGAGTCTCCAGTTTACAGTGGGGATTCCCCAGTCCAGCAGAGAGCAGCTTCACTCCTGAATCCTTCAGGTCATTGTTACTCAGATCCAGCTCTCTCAGGTGTGAGGGGGTTTGGCGTCAGAGCTGAGACCAGAGAAGCACGCCTTCCTCTGTGACTAGACAGCCTGACAGCCTGACAAGAGTCAAATCATATTAAAACCACACTGCTATTCTTTGGAGGTGAAAATATATTTTTTCAACATATTCAGATACATCAGAGTCCTGAAACCTGCCATATCTATTCATAAATGGATGTTTCATTATTAGAAATGGCAAATTATCAAAGTATTGCTTGTAGAGAGAAAAATAGAATAATTTTAAAAACCACCCTGCTATTCTTTGGTTTTGAGTAATTATCTTTCTAAGTGGGTAGATAACATGTTTCTAAACACTACTAAAGTAATCCTGATGATGCCATGATTAAGAAAAATTATGAATGAATCATGAATAATAATGAGTGAGAAAGTTACAGAGGCTACAACAAAACATGCTAACCTCTCACCATTAACATCAAATAAAAGGTGACATTCTGTACTGTTGCCTAATATGAAACATTATATCTCAAATCCAAAATGCTGCAGCATAGCACCAAATTTAAAACTGTAAGCTTCACTGTCCAAACACATATGGTGTGGACTATGTGTGCCTGGTAAACACATGTGGATCTGGTGAACAGTTATCACTTGTTGACCAACTACAGGAATACTGACCTCAGAGTCTCCAGTTTACAGTGGGGATTCCCCAGTCCAGCAGAGAGCAGCTTCACTCCTGAATCCTTCAGGTCATTGTTACTCAGATCCAGCTCTCTCAGGTGTGAGGGGTTTGACTTCAGAGCTGAGACCAGAGCAGCACAGCCTTCCTCTGTGACTAGACAGCCTGACAGCCTGCAAAGAGTCAAATCATATTAAAACCACACTGCTATTCTTTGGTGGTGAAAATAGTGGCAGTATATTTTTTCAAAATGTTCAGATACATCAGTGTCCTGTAACCTGACGTATCTATTCATATATTAATGTATCTTTATTAGAAATGACAAATTATCAAAGTATTGCTTGTAGATAGAAAAATGTATAGTACACATATTTGAGTAGACTGACCAGACCAGTTTAAAAAGCAGTATCAGTCAAAAGACAGACAGTGAGGTATCAGATTTAGATTGTATTGAGTATACAGTCCACACCATATCTAGTTTGACAGTGAAGCTAACATTTTAAATGTGGCTCTATACTCCAGCATTTTGGATTTGAGATCAAATGTTTCATATGAGATGACAGTATATAATGTCACCTTTTATTTGAGGGTATTTTAATACATTTCTGTTTCACCGTTTAGAAACGAATCACTTTATGTATCTAGTCCCCCTATTTGAAGAAGTCAAACGTATTCTGAAAAATTCACTTATAGTGTATTAAAGTTGTGAAAAGCTGAGTATTTGGTTGTGAACTCGTTGGTTGCATTTGCAGTTTGTTTTGGTTGTGTTTTGGGTTATGTTTTGTCCAATAGTAACTGAATGGTGGATGATGACTGGAGTAATTTTATGTCTAAGTGAATAGATAACATGTTTCTAAACACTACTAAATGAATCCCTGATGATGCCTTGATTAAGAAAAATCATGAATTAATCATGAATAATAATGAGTGAGAAAGTTACAGAGGCTACAACAAAACATGCTAACCTCTCACCATTACCAATAACAGAGGGGTATTACATTTACATTTTACATTTTAGTCATTTAGCAGACGCTCTTATCCAGAGCGACTTACAGGAGCAATTAGGGTTAAGTGCCTTGCTCAAGGGCACATTTACGTCATTTAGCAGACGGTATGATCCTTGTTCCTCTGTAACTTTCTCATTCATCATTATTCACGATTCCTTCATGATTATTCATAATCATGGTAGCATCCATATGAATGTAGAAGAGTTCAGAAACATCTTCTATTCTTACTGACAATACAAGTGAAGTGACTCCAAAATGACAGGACATTATTCACCATTCAGTTTCTATTGGGTTAAACATCATCCAAAACACAACAAAGACAAACTGCAAATGCATTCAACAAGTTTGTAGAATCACAAGCTTGATGTAATCACTGCAGGTAAGGAATATGGGACCAAATACTAAACTTATGACTACTTTAATGCAATATAAGTGAATTTGTCGAAATAAATAAGACTTCTTCAAATGGGAGAACTAGATACATTAAGTGCTTTCATTTCTAAACAGTAACACAGATATGTATGAAATATCCTCAAATAAAAGGTGACATTACATACTGTCACCTAATATGAAACATTCTATCTCAAATCTAAAAGGCTGGAACATAGCACCAAATTTAAAACTGTAAGCTTCACTGTCCAAACACATATGGTGTGGAATATGTGTACCTGGTAAACACATGTGGATCTGGTGAACAGTTATCACTTGTTGACCAACTACAGGAATACTGACCTCAGAGTCTCCAGTTTACAGTGGGGATTCCCCAGTCCAGCAGAGAGCAGCTTCACTCCTGAATCCTTCAGGTCATTGTTACTCAGATCCAGCTCTCTCAGGTGTGAGGGGTTTGACTTCAGAGCTGAGACCAGAGAAGCACAGCCTTCCTCTGTGACTAGACAGCCTGACAGCCTGAAAAGAGTCAAATCATATTAAAAACCACACTGCTATTCTTTGGAGGTGAAAATATATTTTTTTCAACATATTCAGATACATCAGAGTCCTGAAACCTGCCATATCTATTCATGTATGGATGTTTCGTTATTAGAAATGACAAATTATCAAAGTATTGCTTTTTAGAGAGAAAAATAGAATCATATTAAAACCACCCTGCTATTCTTTGGTTTTGAGTAATTATCTTTCTAAGTGGGTAGATAACATGTTTCTAAACACTACTAAAGTAATCCTGATGATGCCATGATTAAGACAAATCATGAATGAATCATGAATAATAATGAGTGAGAAGTTACAGAGGCTACAACAAAACATGCTAACCTCACGCCATTAACATCAAATAAAAGGTGACATTCTGTACTGTCGCCTAATATGAAGCATTCTATCTCAAATCCAAATTGCTGGAGCATAGCACCAAATGTAAAACTGTAGGCTTCACTGTCCAAACACATATGGTGTGGACTATGTGTGCCTGGTAAACACATGTGGATCTGGTGAACAGTTATCACTTGTTGACCAACTACAGGAATACTGACCTCAGAGTCTCCAGTTTACAGTGGGGATTCCCCAGTCCAGAAGAGAGCAGCTTCACTCCTGAATCCAATTTTTTTTTTTTTTTTTTTACTATTTTTTTACTATCGTAGAATAATAGTGAAGACATCAAAACTATGAAATAACACATATGGAATTATGTAGTAATCAAAAAAGTGTTAAATTAATCCAAATATATGTTATATTTGAGATTCTTCAAACAGCCACCCTTTGCCTTGATGACAGCTTTGCACACTCTTGGCATTCTCTCAACCAGCTTCATGAGGTTGTCACCTGGAATGCATTTCAATTAACAGGTGTGCCTTCTTAAAAGTTAATTTGTGGAATTTCTTTCCTTCTTAATGTGTTTGAGCCAATCAGTTGTGTTGTGACAAGGTAGGGGGGTATACAGAAGATAGCCCTATTTGGCAAAAGACCAAGTCCATATTATGGCAAGAACAGCTCAAATAAGCAAAGAGAAATGACAGTACATCATTACTTTAAGACATGAAGGTCAGTCAATACGGAACATTTCAAGAACTTTGAAAGTTTATTCTGCTGCAGAGGATAAGTTCATTAGAGTTACCAGCCTCAGAAATTGCAGCCCAAATAAATGCTTCACAGAGTTCAAGTCACAGACACAGTTCACCATCAACTGTTCAGAGGGGACTGTGTGAATCAGGCCTTCATGGTCGAATTGCTGCAAAGAAACCACTACTAAAGGACCCCAATAATAAGAAGAGACCTGCTTGAGCCAAGAAACACGAGCAATGGACAATACACCGGTGAACATTTGTTCTTTGGTCTAGAGTCCAAATTTGAGATTTTTGGTTCCAACCGCCGTGTCTTTGTGAGAAGCGGTGTGGGTGAACGGATGATCTCTGCATGTGTAGTTCCCACCGTAAAGCATGGAGGAGGAGGTGTTATAGTGTGGGGGAGCTTTGCTGGTGACACTGTCTGTGATTTATTTAGAATTTAACCACACTTAACCAGCATGGCTACCACAGCATTCTGCAGCGTCACGCCATCCTATCTGGTTTTGCGCTTAGTGGGACTATCATTTGTTTTTCAACAGGACAATGACTCAACACACCTCTATTTGATCAAGAAGGAGAGTGATTGAGTGCTGAATCAGATGACCTGGCCTCCACAATCACCCAACCTCAACCCAATTGAGATGGTTTAGGATGAGTTGGATCGCAGAGTGAAGGAAAAGCAGCCAACAAGTGCTCAGCATATGTGGGAACTCCTTCAAGACTGTTGGAAAAGCATTCCAGGTGAAGCTGGTTGAGAAAATGCCAAGAGTGTGCAAAGCTGTCATCAAGGCAAAGGGGTGGCTATTTAAAGATGTTCAAATATAAAATATATCTTTGATTTGTTTAACACTTTTTTTGTTACTACATGATTCCATATTTGTTATTTCATAGTTTTGATGTATTCACTATTATTCTACAATGTAAAAAATAGTAAAAATAAAGAAAAACCCTTGACTGAGTAGGTGTGTCCAAACTTTTGACTGGTACTGTATATAAATGAATTAATGTATCATTATTAACAGTAGATAACATATTTCTAAACACTACTCAATTAATCCTTGTGTGTGTGTGTGTGTGTCCAGTGTGTGTGTCCCCAGTGTGTGTTTGTGTGTGTGTCCAGTGTGTGTTGTCCAATGAGTGTGTGTCCTGTGTGTGTGTGTGTGTGTGTGTGTCCAGTGTGTGTATGTGTGTGTCCCCAGGTTGTGTGTCTAGTGTGTGTGTGTCCTGTGTGTGTGTGTGTGTTCATTGAGTGATACAGGAATACTGACCTCAGAGTCTCCAGTTTACAGTGGGGATTCTCCAGTCCAGCAGAGAGCAGCTTCATTCCTGAATCCTTCAGGTCATTGTTACTCAGATCCAGCTCTCTCAGGTGTGAGGGGTTTTGACTTCAGAGCTGAGACCAGAGAAGCACAGCCTTCCTCGGTGACTCCACAGCCTGACAGCCTGACAAAGAGATCATCATGATTTCACAAACAAACTGTTAATTTAACACCAGTCGTGTAGTAGGACAGTGGAAGATGCATTTGGTTTATTCTCTTAAACAACATATAGATTAATCTTCTGTCTCCTAGAATTGTATGGTCATATTGTTATACTAATGTGAACATCAATGCATTGATTCAATATGTTTTTCAATAATACATATATTTCTCTAAACTGAATATTTCTTCCTGATGATTAGTACTTAAATGTCATGTTATGTACTCACAGAGCAGCTCTGGAGGCTTTGACCACTGGCAGCAGCCTCAGAAGACCTTCCTCTGATCTGGAGTATTTATTCAGGTCAAACACATCCAGCTCCTTTTCTGAAGTCAACAACACAAAGACCAGAGCTGACCACTGTGCAGGTGACAGTTGGGCTTCTGAGAGACTTCCTGATCTAAGGAAGCTTTGGATCTCCTTCACTAGAGAATGGTCATTCAGTTCATTCAGACAGTGGAACAGATTGATGCACCTCTCTGGAGAGGGATTCTCCCTGATCTTCTCCTTGATGTACTTGACTGTTTCTTCATGGCTCTGTGAGCTGCTTCTTGTCTTTGTCAGGAGACCTCGTAAGTGCTTCTGATTGGACTCCAGTGAGAGGCCCAGAAGGAAGCGGAGGAACAGGTCCAGGTTTCCTGTCTCACTTTGTAAGGCTTTATCCACAGTACTCTTGTAGACAGTATCTTCAGTAACTTGCGGTTCGGCCATTAGATTCTCATTGTTGTTGATGAATGAGAGGAACACATATACAGCAGCCAGAAACTCCTGAATGCTCAGATGCACGAAGCAGTACACCTTGTCCTGGTACAGCCCACATTCCTCTTTAAAGAGCTGTGTGCACAATCCTGAGTACACTGAGGCTTCATTGACATCAATGCCAGCCTCTTTCAGGTCTTCTTCATAGAAAATCAGATTGCCATTCATAAGCTGTTGAAAAGCCAGTTTTCCCAGTGACAGAATGCTCTCTTTATTCCAGTGTGGACCTGTCTCTTCTTTCCCAAGATACTTTTCATTCTTCTGTTTGGTATGAAACACCACAAGGTGTGTGTACATCTCAGTCAGAGTCTTGGGCATCTCTTCTGTCTTGTCTGTACTCAACATGTGTTCAAGGACTGTTGCAGAAATCCAACAGAAGACTGGAATGTGGCACATGATGTGGAGGCTCCTTGATGTCTTTATGTGTGAGATGATTCTGCTGGCCAGGTCCTCATCACTGAATCTCTTCCTGAAGTACTCCTCCTTCTGGGGGTCATTGAACCCTCGTACCTCTGTCACCTGGTGAACACACCCTGAAGGGATTTTATTGGCTGCTGCAGGTCGGGTAGTTATCCAGAGGAGAGCAGAGGGAAGCAGATTTCCCTTGATGAGATTTGTCAGCAGAACATCCACTGAGGTTGACTTTGTGACGTCACAACAGGTCTTGTTCTTCTGGAAGTCTAGGGGCAGTCGGCACTCATCCAGACCATCAAAGATGAACAGGACTTTGTACTTGTCGTAGTTGGAGATTCTTGATTCTTTGGTTTCCATTGAGAAGTGATTGAGAAGTTTAATCAAAGTGTGTTTGTCCCCGTTCATCAAATTCAGCTCCCGAAAAGGGAATGAAAATACAAATTGGACATCCTGATTTGCTTTTCCTTCAGCCCAGTCCAGAATGAACTTCTGCACAGAGACTGTTTTTCCAATACCAGCGACTCCCTTTGTCAGCACAGTTCTGATAAGTTTGTCTTGTCCAGTTAAGGGTTTGAAGATGTCGTTACATTTGACTGCAGTCTCTGGTCTTGCTTGTTTCCTGGTTGTTGTCTCAATCTGTCTCAGCTCATGTTCATTATTGACCTCTCCTGTTCCACCCTCCGTGATGTAGAGCTCTGTGTAGATCTTATTGAGAAGTGTTGGGTTTCCTTGTTTAGCGATCCCCTCAAATACACACTGAAACTTCTTCTTTAGATTAGATTTGAGTTCACGTTGGCAAATCACAGCAAGCTCATCTGAATGAAGAAATAACACAGAGGATATTAATATTAAGTATGGTTTAATGCCTACAGTATTGTAGGACTGTTATAAAGTTTTAAATAAAGTAATCTATTCTCTTAACTGACTGTATAAATGTGTAAATGTTTTCATAATGCATTACAGACTGGTGTGACTGATTATATTATTATGATCTCTCTCTCTCTCTCTCTCTCTCTCTCTCCTCTTCTCTGTCTAAATTAATCAACACAACACATCCTTGCTGCTACTTGATGAGGTCACTAGGTGTTGTGTTAAGGCTGCTACAAAATCATTTAGTTACACAGCTACTTTAGCTGTACTTTAGCTACAGCTTTTAAATGTTCTAAAACAGCATTCAACATGAGGCAGAAGGCTCTTACTTTTCTCCAGTGTGTCTGTCACGGTTCAGACAGACGACAAGAGGACCACAATTGCGTCACACCAGAAAGTTTATTAAAACTTAAGGGAAAAGGGAAGTAGGGAGTGAGTGAAGGCTCCAGGGGTTATCCCGTCCAATGTGCTGGGTCTGTGCCCCCCAGTGGCAGCGATCGTCCGATGACGCCGGTGGTTGGTGGTCCAGAAGTCCTGGGGGAGGAAACACAGACACAACGGGGCGGATGAAACAAGGCAGAAGTACAGTTCAGGGAAATCCAAATACGTTGTAGCAAGGCAGAAGACTGGTCAGAGTTACCGGGGTCGAAGAGTAGTCAGGAGTCGTAATGGCAGAGAGCAGGTCTGGTTTTCCTGGGGCAGAAGAGTATCCAAGAATCAGGCAGGTCCGGGGTCACAAAACAAGGGTGAGCCAGAAGCGCGAGCACACAGGTTCCGGGGTGTGAGCTTTGCAGACGATCTGACAAAGGAGAGCTGAAAGACGGGACTTTAAATACTGGGGGAGGTTAGTGGGTAATGCAGCGCAGCTGGCAGAGTAATTAGAGCCGAGCAGAGCAGGAACAGGTGGAGCTCGTTAGGCTGAGTAGAGAGAGAGAGATGAGCAGAGTGGAAGATAGTGGAAACACATTAAGGTGGTAACCCGGTGGAGTGAGAGGGCTCATGACAGAACCCCCCAAGGGGACGGCCCCAGAAGTCCCAAGAGCAACACCACGCCGGGGGGGAGGAGGGAGCCGAGGAGGGCTAGAACTCCTCCGAACGGTCCAGCGAACGCCCTCATCCTCGGAGGAAGCCGGAGGGCCGTGGTCGGGAGATGGGACAGGTCCCGAGACAGGATCAGGCACAGGACAGGAAGCCGAGCCGGGCAGGACGGTTAGGAATCCCTCTGGGGCGGCCCCTACGGATTGCAGGTTGATCAGGATGCCCCGTTGGTGGAAGGCGGTGATGAGAGTCCTATCCACAATCCGACTAGCTGGCACCCAGGTCCTTTCCTCAGGTCCATAGCCCTCCCAGTCAATGAGGTACTGGAGACCCTACCCCTCCGTCTGGACCGAAGCAGGCGGCGGACGGTGTAAACCAGACCACCATCGACGAGCCGTGGAGGAGGAGGACAAGGCGCAGCAGGGACCAGCGGACTCTCATGAATGGGCTTAATCTTAGACACATGGAAAGTGGGGTGCACCCTCATGGAATTAGGCAGTTGGAGCCGGACAGCAGTTGGGCTAATCACTCTTATGATAGGGAATGGGCCAATGAACCGAGGTGCCAACTTCTGCGACTCCACCCTGAGTGGCAGGTTCCTTGATGACAACCACACCCTTTGACCAACATGGTAGGTGGGAGCAGGGATTCTCCGGCCCGGTTGGCCCGGTAGTGTAGCTGGCAACGGATCTGAGAAGTGTGGCTCGGGCCTGTGACCAGGTGCGGCGACATCGACGGGCAAACGCAAGTGCAGATGGGCAAGTAACCTCCCCTTCCCTGACTGGCAAATAGAGGAGGCTGGTATCCATAAACACATTGGAAAGGGGACATACCGATGGCAGAGCAGGTCAGAGAATTGTGTGCGTACTCCACCCATGTCAATTGCTGCGACCAGGAGTGGGGGGTTGCGTGAAGTCATGCATCGCAGTGCCTTCTCGAGCTCCTGATTTGCCCGCTCTGACTGCCCATTGGATTGGGGATGGAATCCGGAAGTCAGACTGACTGTGGCTCCCAGCAGGTGACAGAACTCCTTCCAAAAAGCGGAGGAGAATTGTGGACCACGGTCAGAAACTACATCCTTTGGCAGTCCGTGGATCCGGAAGACGTGTTCCAGGACCACCTGGGCGGTCTCCTTGGCGGTTGGGAGCTTGGGGAGGGGAATGAAGTGTGCCATCTTGCTGAATCGGTCAGCTATGGTGAGAATGACGGTCTTGCCCCTTGAAGGGGCAGCCCGTGACAAAGTCAAGGGCGATGTGAGACCAGGGACGTCTGGGCACAGGCAGGGGGCTGCAGCAATCCGGCTGGGGGCTGGCAGGACGACTTGTGTTGGTTGCAGATGGGGCAGGCTTGGACGAATTCCCGTACATCCTTTCTCAGAGCGGGCCACCAGAACCTCTGGGCGAGCAGGTTGTAAGTGCGGGTGGAGCCCGGGTGACAAGCTAGGCGGAGTCATGTCCCCACTGGAACGACCTGGGACCTTAGGTTTCGGGGACAAAAAGGCGGTCAGCTGGGCAAGTGCTGGGACCGGGCTGGTTACGGAGAGCTTCCAGCACCTGTTCCTCAACAGCCCAGGTCAGAGCTGCTACGATGCAGGGACTTGGCAGAATCGACACAGGATCCTGGAGGGTTGTCATCCTTCTGAAATTGACGGGAGAGGCGTCTGGCTTGGTGTTGCGTGATCCAGGCCGGTATGACAGAGTGAAATTGAACCTGGTGAAGAACAGGGCCCAGCGGACTGCCTGGAGTTCAACCGTTTGGCCGTACGCGGATGTACTCCAAGTTCTTATGATCGGTCCAAACGAGAAATGGAATGGTGGACCCCTCCAGCCAGTGACGCCACTCCTCCAAGGCAAGCTTCACAGCCAGCAGCTCTCGGTTCCCTATGTCGTAATTGCACTCAGAGGGGGACAACCGACGTGAGAAAAAAGGCACAGGGATGGAGCTTCCTATCCTCCGCAGCCCACTGAGAAATCACAGCACCAACTCCCACATCCGAGGCGTCCACCTCCACAATGAATTGCCGGTCCACGTCAGGCATCTGGAGGATGGGAGCGGAGGTGAACCTTACCTTGAGGGTACTGAAGGCCTTGTCGGCTGCTGGGGTCCAGGTGAAGGGTTGCTTGGTGCTGGTTAGAGCAGTGAGAGGGGCAGCAACGGTACTGTAGTTCCGGATAAACTTTCTATAGAAGTTAGCAAACCCCGGAAACTGTTGCAGCTTCTTTCTGTTCTCCGGAACTGGCCATGACGTGACTGCTGATACTTTGGCAGGATCCATTTGGATACTTCCCTCTGCCACTATGTACCCCAGGAAGGCCACTGTCTTGACGTGAAACTCACATTTCTCTGCCTTGGCGTAGAGGAATTCTCCAGAAGACGATGAAGGACTTGCTGGACATGGCGGGTGTGTTCAGACAGGTTTCTGGAGTAGATTAAGATGTCATCCAGGTAAACGAAGACAAACTTGTTTAACATGTCCCGCAGTACATCATTCACTAGAGCCTGGAACACAGCAGGAGACATTGGTGAGGCCAAAAGGCATAACCAGATACTCGTAGTGGCCTGTTGGTGTATTGAATGCGGTCTTCCATTCATCTCCTCCCGGATCCGCACTAGGTGGTAAGCGTTTCTGAGATCCAACTTGGTAAAAACAGTGGCTCCCTGGAGCAACTCAAAAGCAGAGGTGAGCAGAGGGAGAGGGTAACGGTTTTCACTGTGATGTCGTTGAGTCCCCTGTAGTCGATGCAGGGCGAAGAGATCCGTCCCTCTTCCCCCACAAAGAAGAAGCCAGCACCAGCCGGAGATGAAGATGAACGGATCAATCCTGTGGACAGAGAGTCATTGATGTAGTCCTCCATGGACCTTCTTTCAGGAGCAGACAACGACAAAGACGGCCCCTTGGAGGGGCTGTTCCAGGGAGGAGGTCGATGGCACAGTCGATACGGTCGGTGAGGGGGCAGAGATGTGGCTCTTGCTTTGTTAAACACTTCTCTGAGACCATGGTAGCATTCTGGGGACATGGGAGAGGTCAGGGGCGGAGTTAGTAGGTACTGGCCGAGGGGGTAGTGCGGCAGCAAGCAGGCAGGTTCGGTGGCAGTCCTCTCCCCACTCCCTGATCACCCCGGTCACCCAGTCGAGCTGAGGGTTGTGCCGGGCGGAGCCATGGGTAACCCAGGATGAGGGGTTGGCCTGGAGAGGGAGCAGGTGAAACTGGATAGTCTCTTGATGGTTTCGGACAGACCCATCAAGACCGGGGCCGTGACATGAGTGACCGATCCGAGTAAGTGTCCGTCCAGTGCCCGGGCAGGAATAGGAGGTGTCAAACGGAGGTTCTCCAGTCCCAGTTGGCGTGCCAGCTTGATGTCCATTATGTTGGCTTCGGCGCCAGAATCCACCAGAGCAGCCAGGGTGTGAGTAGAGTCAGAGAGGCGGAGGTGAACTTGCAGCAAGGGTTTGTGGTCGGAGGACTGGATGGTCATTGAGCTCAACCGGACTCCCTATGCCCGGTGAGCTTCGGCCTTTAAAAGGGCAGGTTACACACGATGTCCATCACCTCCACAATAGAGGCAGAGGTTTGAGGTGAGCGGCGCTGGCGCTCTGCAGGAGTGAGAGAGGCTCGCCCAATCTCCATAGGCTCAGACTGATCAAGCTGACTTGGGTGAGTGGCAGTAGCTGACAGGAGCCCAGTCGGATCTCTCCGAATGCCGGTAGTTGGTGGACCTTGGCGCCCCCTCTCACGCATGACGGGGTCTGTATCCTTCTGTCGATCCGGACAGTCAGTGCGATGGCTTCATCAAGAGTGGAAGGCAGTTCATGGGAGACCAACTCGTCCTTGATATAGTCAGCCAAGCTACTGGAAGAACGCGTCCACCAACGATGGTGTGTTCCAAGAACTTCGTCTTGCCAGGGTTCGGAAGTCGATGGAATGGTCTGCGACTGTACGTCTGCCTTGTCGAATACTGAACAGTTCACGAGACGCCTCTGCGGTTGGTGAATCCAGGTCAAACACCTTCAGCATCTCCTCAGCAAACAGGTCGAAGGTTGCACATGCGGGGGGTTTGACGTTCGAACTCTGCTGTTCCCCAGAGTCGAGCTCGGCCCGTCAGGTGAGTGATGGCATACCCGACCCTAGCCCCCTCCGTGGCGAAGGTCCTTGGCTGCAAGGAGAACTGAAGTCGGCAGCTAGTCAGGAATGGCCGGACCTGGGTAGAATCGCGTTGAACCGCTCGGGGTTTCCAATCTTGGGTTCGGGGCACGGCTGAAATGACCGGGGCAGGTAACTCGGAGGCAGGGCTGGTGGGCAGACTGGCTGGGGTTAAGGTTGGTGAGGAGTTGGATGATCCTGGCGAGTTGTTGTTGCTGCTGCTGGGACTGCTGCTGGTGCTGCTGGAACTGCTGATGCTGTTGGTGGCCGACCTGAAGCAGAGAGGTGATGTCGCCACTCATGCGACCTAGCTCTCTCTCAGTGTGTTCCAGGCGCAGCATGGCGGTGGGTTGCTCAGGTTCTTCGGTTTCCATGTCGGGGGGAAGTGCGCTGAGTCCATGATGGTCAGATCGTACTGTCACGGTTCAGACAGACGACAAGAGGACCACAATTGCGTCACACCAGAAAGTTTATTAAAACTTAAGGGAAAAGGGAAGTAGGGGAGTGAGTGAAGGCTCCAGGGGTTATCCCGTCCAATGTGCTGGGTCTGTGCCCCCCCAGTGGCAGCGATGCGTCCGATGACGCCGGTGGTTGGTGGTCCAGAAGTCCTGGGGGAGGAAACACAGACACAACGCGACGGATGAAACAAGGCAGAAGTACAGTTCAAGGGAAATCCAAATACGTTGTAGCAAGGCAGAAGACTGGTCAGAGTTACCGGGGGTCGAAGAGTAGTCAGGAGTCGTAATGGCAGAGAGCAGGTCTGGTTTTCCTGGGGCAGAAGAGTATCCAAGAATCAGGCAGGTCCGGGGTCACAAAACAAGGGTGAGCCAGAAGCGCGAGCACACAGGTTCCGGGGTGTGAGCTTTGCAGACGATCTGACAAAGGAGAGCTGAAAGACGGGACTTTAAATACTGGGGGAGGTTAGTGGGTAATGCAGCGCAGCTGGCAGAGTAATTAGAGCCGAGCAGAGCAGGAACAGGTGGAGCTCGATAGGCTGAGTAGAGAGAGAGAGATGAGCAGAGTGGAAGATAGTGGAAACACATTAAGGTGGTAACCCGGTGGAGTGAGAGGGCTCATGACAGTGTCAGCAAGCTCCTTCTGGTTCATTTTCCTCAGGACGTGCAGTGTGATCTTCAGAGCCCCCTCTCTGGCACTGCTCTCCTGCTTTCATCTTCAGCATCCATCACTTCCTTATCCTGCTTCGGACTCTCAAAGCCTTCTGGGAGTTCTGGACTAAGAATCCTCTTGAACATCTTCAGCTCGTTCTTCACAAATGTCATAATATTCTCTTCAAGCAACTGAAATAAATCAAGTAAATCAGTTAAGCAAGAGACTAAATGCTTTCTCATTAACACATGAATGAATGATTGACAGATCAACTTTACTTGAGGTAAACAAAAACAAATGTAAATAACAGGACCACATACACTGAATATGGAGGCCAGGTCTGTTTGATGACTCTGGGAAGACTGACCACTGAGAATCTCTGACTCTGATCTCTCCTGTTGGTTTCTGGGGACAAAACATCCAAGGAGTTCGCACACACACACACACACACACACACACACACACACACAAACACAGGGAGGGAATGCTGTGTTTGTTTAATATTGTTTCAGGACTCGAAAAATGGAAAAAGGATTAGCCTATGGATTATGAAAACAACAAAAATAAATGGGAAAATGGGAGAGGAGAAATGACTAGAGACAGTGTTGTTTAACTCACTGACCATGACCCATGAGTTCTTCTTACCTTTGTTCACTAGAAAAGTTTCCTTCTCTAAAGGTCATAGGAAGATTCATAGACAGGTCACTCTTCATGGACACACAGCTGGGTACAGGGGAGGCTGGTCTCTCCTGCTTGATTGGGCTTCAACACAACAGAGACAAACATTACGTCTCTCATCTACTCTGAACTCAGATGGGGAAACATAAGAAGAGTTTCATTCCAAAACGCTATATATCCATTTTCAGAAATGTTCGTAATGTAGATTTTATTGTTTAAATAAATTATGAAATGATGGGCTCCTGAGTGGCGCAGCTCTGTGCTTGAGGCGTCACTACAGACACCCTGGTTCGATTCCAGGCTGTATCACAACCAGCCGTGATTTGGAGTCCCATAGGGCGGGCACATTGGCCCAGCTGTCGTCCGGGATTGGCCGGTGTAGGCCGGCATTGTAAATAAGAATTTGTTCTTAACTGACTTTAAATAAAGGTGAAATAAAAATAAAGAAATGAAAGAGATAGGTGTGTTTTCACTATCCAATCATGGCAATGCGATTGTTCAATGACAGACATGTATTTGTTTAAAATCTATCACTTGATGGTTTCATTTCAGAGATACAAATCATGTTTTTTGTGCAAAATGTTATATATCTTCCTCACTCTCAGAGAAATAAGTAGTACTACTAGGTTTTACAAAGTAATAATATATATCTGCCTATCTCTCAGATAAATAAGTAGTAGTGCTACGTTTCACACAGTAATAATGCATATCTGCCTCACTCTCAGAGAAATAAGTAGTACTGCTAGGTTTAACACAGTAATAATATATATCTGCCTCACTCTCAGAGAAATAAGTAGTACTACTAGGTTTTACACAGTTAAATGTGACCGACCGGCTCGATTCGATCTTATGTAGCAACATTTGAAATTGTGTTTTTTTACATTGGATAAAAAAGTAGAGACTCAGCTAGAAAACGGTATATCATACACTACAGTTGAGGAACAATGGGAAAGTAATTCTGCTTTGAAAGATGATAAACTTGTAACCTCAATTTTGAGAAAATGGCCTTTGAATGTTTTGGTTCACCTACTGGAGAGCTCTTCTTTATCTACAGTGGTTTTACTTTGGCAGATAATGTCACCCATCTAAATAAATAGTATTAACAGTTGAAGTCGGAAGTTTAGGTTGGAGTCATTAAAACTCGTTTTTCAACCACTCCACAAATTTCTTGTTAACAAACTATAGTTTTGGCAAGTAGGTTAGGACATCTACTTTGTGCATGACACAAGTAATTTTTCCAACAATTGTTTACAGACAGATTATTTCACTTATAATTCACTGTATCACAATTCCAGTTGGTCAGAGGTTTACATACAGTAAGTTGACTGTGCCTTTAAACAGCTTGGAAAATTCCAGAAAATGACTTTAGAAGCTTCTGATAGGCTAATTGACATAATTTGAGTCAATTGGAGGTGTACCTGTGATTGTACTTCAAGGCCTACCTTCAAACTCAGTTCGTCTTTGCTTGACATCATGGGAAAATCAAAAGAAATCAGCCAAGACCTTAGAAAAAAAATTGTAGACCTCCACAATTCTGGTTCATCAGCAAAGGACCTTGTGAAGATGCTGGCTGAAACAGGTACAAAAGTATCTATATCCACAGTCCTATATCGACATAACCTGAAATGCCGCTTAGCAAGGAAGAAGCCACTGCTCCAAAACCGCCATAAAAGCCAGACTACAGTTTGCAACTGCACATGGGGACAAAGATCGTACTTTTTGGAGAAATGTCCTCTGGCCTGATGAAACAAAAATAGAACTGTTTGCCCTAACGACCATGGTTGTGTTTGGTGGAAAAAGGGGTTGCTTGCAAGCCGAAGAACACCATCCCAACCGTGAAGCACGGGGGTGGCAGCATCATGCTGTGGGGGATGCATTGCTGCAGGAGGGACTGGTGCACTTCACAAAATAGATGGCATCATGAGGAAGGAAAATTATGTGGATATATTGAAGCAATATTTCAAGACATCAGTCAGGAAGTTAAAGCTTGGTCGTAAATGGGTCTTCCAAATGAACAATGACCCCAAGCATACTTCCAAAGTTGTGGCAAAATGTCTTAAGGACAACTAAGTCAAGGTATTGGAGTGGCCATCACAAAGCCCTGACCTCAATCCTATAGAATATTTGTGGGCAGAACTGAAAAGCGTTTGCGAGCAAGGAGGCCTACAAAACTGACTCAGTTACACCAGCACTGTCAGGAGGAATGGGCCAAAATTCACCCAACTTATTGTGGGAAGATTGTGGAAGGCTACCCAAACGTTTTGACCCAAGTGAAACAATTTTAAGGCAATGCTACCAAATACTAATTGAGTGTATGTAAATTTCTGACCCACTGGGAATGTGATGAAAGAAATAAAAGCTGAAATAAATCATTCTCTATACTATTATTCTGACATTTCACATTCTTAAAATAAAGTGGTGATCCTAACTTCGACCTAAGATAAGGAATGTTTACTAGGATTAAATGTCAGGAATTGAGCAAAACTGAGTTTAAATGTATATGGCTAAGGTGTATGTAAACTTCCGACTTCAACTGTATATATATATATATATATCGTTATTAACTAAATGTATGGTGTTTTTGGTTTATGTCAGTTTCATTGTTTGTTATGCTATAAATGGTTATTTTATGGTTGTAAGTGGTAAAATGAACAAGAAAATGTCATATTTTGAAAATCTGAGTAATTACTACTTTAGTAAGGATACACTTTATTCAGTACTACTGCAGTTGCTGACTACTTCCAATAGATGGTAGCATAAAACCACAAATGACATTTCAGAGGGTTAGTTTAGTTTTCTCCTGGATACACCACCACTCCCCTCACAGGAAAACTCCTGCACACGCTTTTTACTGTCCCTTTCCACACTGCTAACGCAAGAGGAACGACTGAAAAAGCATTTAACAGATTACTGTGAAATAATATAATGATGATTAATGTTTATTATTAGCTGTTTTTATGCTCATGTTTTGAAATTATACTTCATTACTATAACGATTATCAATAAGCCTGAACATTAATTTAGTCACCTCTGGTTGAGAAAAAAGTATTTTCCTGGTACATTCATTGTCAGATTCATCAACCAGCAGCGAGCACTCTGCCTTCTAGCACAAGCGAGGGGCATGTTGAGGTACATTTGCTAACCGCGAGGGTTGCATTATCGGGGAAAACTACTCGCCCTCCAAGACACATACAGCACCCGATGTCACAGGAAGGCCAAAAATATCATCAAGGACATCAACCACCCGAGCCACTGCCTGTTCACCCCACTATCATCCAGAAGGCGAGGTCAGTACAGGTGCATCAAAGCTGGGACCGAGAGAAAGAAAAAACAGCTTCTATCTCAAGGCCATCAGACTGTTAAATAGCCATCACTGGCACATTAGAGGCTGCTGCCTATTGAAATCACTGGCCACTTTAAGAAATGGATAACTAGTCACTTTAATAATGTTTACATATCTTGCACTACTCATCTCATATGTATATACAGCATTCTATAATATACTACTGTATCTTAGTCCATGCTGCTCTGTCATTGCTTGTCCATATATGTATATATTCTTAAATTCCATTCCTTACTAGTTTTGTGTGTATATGTTGTGAAATTGTTAGATATTACTTGTTAGATATTACTGCACTGTCGGAGCTAGAAGCACAAGCATTTCGCTACACCCGCTATAACATCTGCTAAACACGTGTATGTGACAAATAACATTTGATTTGATTTGATTTGATGTAATTTATTGGCGGGCTGGAAGACGCATTCTTGTCTTTTTCTATTCCGAGGTTATTTACTCCCAATATCAGATATTAAGATTATTTTCTATAATGCACGAAACCACAGTTGAGGTTAGTGCATCTGACTAGTGATTATTTACCCGGGGTTCAACACCTGCTATAGTCACTATTTAATTGCTCTTCCAAAAGCATCACAGGCCTACACGCAGATATATAGCTAACTAAAGTAATGAGTGGCCATCTTAGAAAATCATGGGACATATAGTCTTGATGAGGCAGCTGAGAAATAAAGTGTATCTATTCCTTAGCTACGTCTCAAACCTGACCCACCTGTCCCACGCCAATTTCTGGACTTTCACATAGAGGTTACTAGGTCACCCAGTTCAAACCACATTTGAAAAATAAAACTAATGTTTATCAAGTGTTCTGCCTTGCAATAATATATATAATAAAATAACAACAAAATAATCAAACGCTATTTAATACTATAATTGTATTAACTAAGATAATATTATTACTAAAAATAGTTTCTAAAAGTGTTTCTAGGCTACCCTACCCTAGAATTAGGGGGTTAGGGTTACAGCTAAAATAGGCTGTAAGTAGGGTAAGAGTTTCTGCATAGCACTTTAGTTGACATCTGCTGGTGTAAAAAGGGCTTTATAAATACATTTGATTGATTGTTAGGTTTAGGGTTTATATGGGAAAAAACAGTATGGGTTTATGGCACTCTTGCTCCTCCATGTGGCCGTATGTGGGTACTACATAACTCATTCATGACACTTGCTAGGCACATAATCTGAGGTAGCAACTGCGCTAAATCTACAAACTGTATTAGCTAGACCACGATTAGACAACAATCACCCATTATACCCATTTGGTTTGCAACTCAGTGAACCTGCGCAGCATTCGCTCCAATTTGATGCCTACGAACGAAGATTTCGATGCATATCAAATTACCCAGCAGCCATTTAGAAACAACAAGTCATCAAAAAAGGTTATTTCTTAATTAAAAAATGTCTTCTGGCTGTTTAAATCGGCCACATCTTGAAAAAGAGGACAGGGACGATGTGTTTTGTTTAGATTGTACACTTTTTTCTTAAAACAAATATGATTAACCATGACCAGAACATTTTTAATGTTTGATGGCTATCCGCCAGCCATTGCCTCTTAAACTGTCTCACCTCACTGTTGGTGACCCCAACATGTACTCAGGTAAACAGTGTGTGCGCTCACCAAGTAGCCGTAATCCATGTTAATAATAAGTTATTTGAGGTAAAACCTACAGGGTTAACGCTCACCAAGTATCCGTAACCTTGTTAACAATAAGTTATCTGAGGTAAACCTACAGGGTTAACGCTCACCAAGTAGCGTGAACCTTGTTAATAGTAAGTTACCTGAGGTAAACCTCACATGTTTAACGCTCACCAAGTAGCCGTAACTTTGTTAATAATAAGTTACCTGAGTCGTGTGTCACTAGAGCCAATAGAACTAATAGGAGCTGGTAGGGTGAAAAATGCCCTAAAATAAGGCCTGTTGTTTTGAGATTACTTCATAACCAGGAATAGAAGGTAATATTATGAAACTGGGCTCCATGGTGGATGCAATGAACTAATTTTATCAGAAATAAACGTTGTAAAAATGTCACTTGAGGCGCCCCAAAAAATAATATTCAAACGTTCAGTCCTTGGACACAGAGGGGTTAAACACTAAAGTTACCATCCATCTAGTGAAGAGGAGAACCGGAAGAGGGATGGTAGGTAGCCAGCATCCGTCAACCAGAGAGGAGAAGCCCTCCACGGTATTTAACAGGTGGAAGAAACAACCCGGGAGCTCCATCGGTCCACAAGAAATGCCCCAGGCAGCCGTGATGATGTAGTGGTAGCTAGGATAACTAGGATGCTGCTTTGGTAGAGTAGCTAAGCTAGCTAGCTGTGCCGACTTCAGCTTGGCTAGCTAGCAGGTCGTTCGTCTGTCCCTCGAGGATGATGACTGAATCCGGTGAACCACAAGATGAAACAAGGATAGCGAGTGAAAAGGATCTGGCTACACTCACACTGTCCCTGACCGTAAAGCAAAAGCAAATTGAACAATAAACTTCGGTGTCTCAACACTGTAACGAACTCCGCCGTTGTTCCCCAAGATCACCTCAGTCCACTCTGCGCGTAACTGGACAATATGCTTGGCGCCAAACCATGCGTGGACGCGGACAGTTCTGTACCGGACGCGAACAGTTCCAGAACGCGTACAGAGCAGTGCACACAATAAACTAAACCCAGTCTTTACACTGGCTTACATTAGTAATATTAATGTGCTATTATTATTATTATCATTATTATTGTACATAAAACAAAATTCTTAGTTTTAAAAACAATATTTTGAGATCTGAGTTAACAACAGGTGTCTTGATACTATAGAATAATGCAGTGAGTCAGTGGTTCTGCACCACATGTAATTGCTTTGGAGTAGTTTAAATAATATTTTTTATATTTCTATATGATCAATCCATAAATAATATAGACCTACATGCAACAGTTTCTCTTCTCTTCTTAATAATTATGTACAGTACGGTATTGGTGATTCAATAGCCTAGTTAATCATTACATTACTTTTAACACACTATCTATGTTTTGCTCAGTCTGGCAGTTACCCAGAACTATCAGAGGCTCTCTCTCTTGTGGCTGCTGCTGATGACAACTGCATGTATGTTATCATAATAATCATGTCTGCATAACATTTTTTGCCTTCATTTTGGCAGATTAACTCATGCTTATTTCTGAATATTAACTCAGGTTTTCGCCAGCGGCAAATGAGTTGGAGCTGTGGCAGGCGTTGGACCTGTGGCGAAAAGTGTCCAGTTTGAATCCCGGCGGGCGCTGGAAAGAACGACGGAATTGATCCTGACCCCCTGAGGGCTGCTGGGTCCACGTCCTCAAACAATCACCTTTCGTTGGGCCCTTGAGCAAGGCCCCTTAACCCCACAACATGCTCTCCATCCAGGGGCGCTGCACTGCAGCTTGAACCTGTGCTGGTCTCAACTGTATGTGTGAGGTCTGCTGTTTGGGGGGTTATGAACGGAGCAGAAAATACATTTTTGTTGTTTGCTTGAACTAATGGACAAAGTTGTACTGTATTGTAATGTATTGTATTGTAAAGAAGTCAGCCAGAGTTGGGCCAATCGTTCGAACAAAGAGATGCCCTCCCCTGGCCACCAGTGTGTTTGAATATAACGAAGATAAATTCTACCCCCATACAATACTTTCATACACAGTAATTACTTTTTTTATATATATAATAATAATTAATTATACACATTACATTTTGATAGATAGTACTCAGACATCTATAGTGTTTACAGCAATGACTATTACCGATCATGATCTTTTTTTAATCCCACCTCTGCTACTCTCAGCCCCTCGCCCACCTATCTCCGTAGAACATCCTTTTTGATTTCCACCTGCCATATTTTTCCAGCTGCGCTGTGATTTCTTACATGCATTTTTAACCTTTCTAGTCGCTATTAGCATCCACAGACTGTAAGTTAAATATCAATATTTTTCATAAGAGTATTGTTCTATTGTTGATTGACTGACTATGGCTTTCCAAACCCCAGCACTGCTATTTCTGAGGATAATTTTTTAATGAATATTGGGATTTTTTCAACCATTCCTATTTTCCTATAAATTATATTCTTAGCTAAAAATATTCTATTTAATAGTGGTAGCCATAATTCATAAATGACACCATGCAGGGTTCTATATGGAGCCATTTTGGTTCAGGAAGAAGAACCTCTAGAGTTCTGATTAAAGAACCCTATAAAAGGTTTCTATATAGAACTTTTAGTGGTTCCATATATTAAGCAAGTGATAGAACCCTTCTTGTTTAAAACAGTAGTGAAGAGTGTGTTGATTTGATGGTATTGTCAAAATTCCGCTTGTAACAACGATCAGAATTAGTAAAAACAATAAGGTTCTGCATGACAACATATTAGACAACAACTAAGAGTAGGATAAATGATTGTGTCATGCAAAAAACTTCTATAGATGTGTGTGTGTATGATGGTAAAGATGTGTGTGTGTGTGTGTGTGTGTGTGTGTGTGTGTGTGTTGTCTGTGTGTGTGTGTGTGTGTGTGTGTGTGTGTGTGTGTGTGTGTGTGTGTGTGTGTGTGTGTGTGTGTGTTTGTGTGTGTGCTGGTGAGACATCCACATATCACAGTCAAATATACAGGATACAAACATTTCATTCCAGCTATATAGCGTTTTGCTTTAACAAAAATTAATACGCAAAATCAATTAATTAAAATCTTAGAACAACAATATTTTACACGCACATGAAGGTACCCATAAGCAATCATTTCTGATGTAAAGTAACAAACGTGAAAAAATGTGGATATAACGTTTTAGAAATAAACTCCTTATAAATTCTTAAACAACATTGTCATCTCACCTCTTAGCTTTGGTGTCTGTCCCCCAGAGAGACTTGTTTTAGAGGGGGCAGGGACCCCTCCTCTCTCCCCCAGAGAGACTCATTTTAGAGGCAGAGCCCCCCTCCTCTCTCTCTCCCCAGAGAGACTCATTTTAGAGCACTGACCCCAAACAGAGATCCAACAGTTTGGTTGTGGGTTAACACAGTGACAACTAATTATTGAAGGTCAATTGTTCTATTTTATTCATTATCTCTTAGAAATAAAACATTTACTAACAGACACGTCCAAACAGTCAGGTGATTTAATGCAATCACATCAACACAAAGTTTAGTGAGCAGGTAGCTTAGTGGGTAAGAGCGTTGTGCCAATAACCGAAAGGTCGCTGGTTCTAATCCCCGAGCCGAATAGGTGAAAAATCTGTCGATGTGCCCTTAAGCAAGGCACTTTAACCCTAATTGCTCTGGATAAGAGCGTCTGCTAAATGACTACAAATGTAAAATGTTATGACTGATATTGTTAACCTTTTCTCCATGTAGTGGAACTAATAATAATAATAGTAATAAAAATAATAATGGGGGATTGATGGAAGTTACAATCTATCTGAAATATTAAAGCTGATCTAAAAAACTAAAATAAAATAAAATAAAAATGATAATAATGTCTCACTTTCTCTTGTAATAATTCCACTCATTCTAGTGTGTGTTGCTTTGTTCAACAGGTCTGCTATAATTATGATATTATTTTAATTTAATTCATAATATCAATGTTAAGAAAAGTACGTTCAGGTTTCATACCAAATTACACAGGAAGCAGGAGCTCATTGTAATTTAGAAAACAACAAATGTTCTGATATTCTGAAGATGATTTAGAAACTATGATACATTAACATTTTTACAAATTGTAAAATAACCACGATATAGAACTATAATCACGAGATAAAACAATATGTTTTTGAATTTGACCTTGCCTACATCCAGTTAGCACCATTTGTATGATTGAACTGTCACGTACCTGTCCCAGGTGAAATGGACTGTTAGATCTGAGTGTTTTACTGTCATTCTCTATACTATAATAACACCATATATTTAATTTCCCTACACACTTTACAATAATCCCTTGGAAGATTC
Organism: Coregonus clupeaformis; assembly: GCF_020615455.1. Taxonomy (NCBI): domain Eukaryota; kingdom Metazoa; phylum Chordata; class Actinopteri; order Salmoniformes; family Salmonidae; genus Coregonus; species Coregonus clupeaformis. The sequence goes on along the minus strand of NW_025534193.1, from coordinate 5,167 downwards.
TCTACCTTGTAGCCTGTATTCACAACTAGAACATGTCAAGTCATTGAGATATTTTCCGTTCTGCTGAGAGAGAGCACCTTCCTGATGACAAGTGGCTCTGTATCTATGTTCTAGGTACAGTTGATCTTTGGATGCAATAATATCTGGTCAAAGTCTAGTGGCACAACACCATAGTATAGCATTAACATAACAGTAGTTTAACCTTTGGCCAGTAAAGGCCATGGCATACTAAAATGTTGAATCCTTATGATGGATCCAGTTTCAACATATCTCTAACTTTGAAGTATGCAGTGGGGGTCCCAAATTATTGACAACCTTGATAAAAAAATTAGCAAAATGACTGTATAAAATAAATAAATTCAAATACTGAGCTATATATTGTCTGCCAAAAAAAAGGAAATTAAATGATTTTATATGATATCACAATTGCTCAGAGAAAGAGATTTATGTTTAACAAGTAATACTTTTTTTCTAAAAGGTAGGGTCAAAATTGTCTCTCCCTTTCAATACCCCGTCTTACGAGATACTTCGGCTACTGAGCCCTTTTTCTAAAGTGTTTCTGAGTTGGATCTAGACCATTTCTCCATTCAGAATCCTTCCAAATGGCCAACTACGGGAAGTAAAGTACAACTAAACACACAATAAAGAAACAAATCTCCCTAACTGACAGGAGGCTTGAATCTTAGTCATTTACCCAGCACCTCTTACTACTATCCCAATGTATACATTCTACCAACATTACATAAATAATCCTGGTAGATCCTTACTACTATCCCAGTAATACATTCTACCAACATCATACATAAATAATCCCTGGTAGGATCCTTACTACTATCCCAATTATACATTCTACCAACATCATACATAAATAATCCCTGCAGGGATCTTCACTACTATCCCAATGTATACATTCTACCAACATCATACATAAATAATCCCTGTTAGGATCCACTATATCTAATGCTATCCTTACAATGTTCATATCCTTCTACCCAACATCATACACATAAATAATCCCTGGTAGGATCCTTACTAACAATCCCAATGTATACATTCTACCAATATCACACAAATAATCCCTGTAGGATCCCTTACTACTATCCCAATGTATACATTCTACTAACATCATACATAAATAATCCCCTGGTAGGGATCCTTACTTTGCAGCCTGAATAACAAAATTTAAAATTTAAAAATGATTGCCCTGGCAACGTCTATTTTCAGGATCCCCAATAAAAAACGCGAAATACTTAACATGACCACAATAATGTCAGCTGTAGTTGTTGTAGATGCCCATCATACACTGGTGGTAGTTGCCAGCGGTTAGAGGTGTTGGACCAAGTGCAACCAAAGGTTGCTGGTCTAAACCCTGAGCTGACTAGGTAAAAAAAGATGGCCCTTGAGTATCTTTTGGATAAGAGCGTATGTTAAATGACGAAAATGTGGTGACAACAGTTGGTATTATTCGCAAATGGAAGAAAACACAAAATAACTGCTCTAATCTCCTTTAAGCCTGGGCTCCATGCAAGATCTCACCTCGTGGAGTTGCAATGATGATGAGAACGGTGTGGAGAATCAGCCCAGAACTACACGAGAGGATCTTGTCGACCATGTCAGGGCAGCTGGGACCATAGTCACCAAGAAACAATTGGTAACACACTACGGACGTGAAGGACTGATATCCTGCAGGGCCCGCAACGGTCCCCATGCTCAGAAAGCACATATACAGGCTCGTCCGAAGTGTGCCAATGAACATCTGAATGATTCAGAGGAGAACTGGGTGCAAGTGTTGTGGTCAGATGAGACCAAAATCAGCTCTTACAGGCGCCAACTCAACTCGCCATGTTTGGAGGAGGAGGAATGCTCTGCCTTGGTGTCCCCCCCAAGAACAACCCTCGCACATCAAAACATGGAGGTGGAAACATTATGCTTTGGGTGTGTTTTTCTGCTAAGGGGACAGGACAACTTCACCGCATCAAAGGGACGATGGACGGGGCCATGTCGTCAAATCTAGTGACAACCTCCTTCCCTCAGCCAGGGCATTGAAAATGGGTTGTGGATTGGTATTCCACATGACAATGACCCAAAACACACATCCGAGGCAACAAAGGAGTGGCTCAAGAAGAAGCCCATTAAGGTCCTGGAGTGGCCTGCCAGTCTCCAGACCTTAATCCCATAGAAAATCTGTGGAGGGAGCTAAGTTGGTCCGGCAAACGTCACCTCGAAACCTGTCATTTTGGGAGAAGATCTCAAAGGAGTGGGACAAAAATCCCTCCTGAGATGTGTGCAAACCTGGTGGCCAACGACAAGAAACGTCTGACCTCTGCCAACAAGGGTTTTGCCACCAGACGTACTAAGTCAGTTTTGAGTCAGGCCACTTATTTCCCTCATTAAAGCCCAAATCAATTTATAACATTTATGACATGCGTTTTTCCTTGATTTTGTTATCTATTCTGTCTCTCTGTTCAAATAAACCTACCATTGGAATGTCCCAGACTAATGTGCTCTTTTCAATCTGGGCAAAAGCATTACAAAATCAGCAGGGATCAAATACTTTTTTCCCTCACTGTATATCAATCGTTTATTTGTTAAGCCCTTCTACATCAAGGGTTCCATGTGGGAGAAATATAGGAAATGTCTGACATGATGAATGATCAGGGTGATTTCTGATACCACTGATCATCATTACTGTATGAAATACTTAGTGGGGTTTAATAATGATCCAGGGTAAGATTTCTCATCTGATCATCATTACTGTATGAAATACTATGGGGTTTAATAATGATGCAGGGTGATTTCTGATACTACTGATCATCATGCCAGTATTAAATACTAAGGGGGTTTAATAATGATCCAGGGTGATTTCTGATACTACTGATCATCGACCTATGGAAATACTATGGGGTTTAATAATGATCCAGGGTGATTTCTCATACCTACTGATCATCATTACTGTATGAAATACTATGGGGTTTAATATTGATCCAGGGTGATTTCTAATACTACTGATCATCATTACTGTATGAAATATTATTTTTTTCTAAAAAAAACTGCATTGTTGGTTAAGGCTTGTAGGTAAGCATTTACCTGTAATGTCTACCTGTTCTTGGCGCATGTGTAAATACAATTTGATTTGATTTGAGAATATTAGGGGGAAAAATATCAGCTGTCAGAGGTCCAACCAGACCCAGAGAGTCAGAGTCTCCAGTACCCAGCTCTCAGAGACTCCAAAGACCCCAGAGAGTAGAGTCTCGTACCCAGCTTGTCAGAGACTCCAACCGACCCCAGAGAGTAGAGTCTCCAGTACCCAGCTGTCAACTCCAACCAGACCCAGAGAGTAGAGTCTCCAGTACCCAGCTGTCAGAGGACTCCAACCAGACCCAGAGAGTAGAGTCTCCAGTACCCAGCTGTCAGAGACTCCAACCCAGACCCGAGTGAGTAGAGAGTCTCGGGTGTACCAGCTGTCAGGAGACTCCAACGCAGACCCAGAGAGTAGGAGTCTCCAGTACCCAGCTGTCAGAGGACTTTGAACCAGACCCAGAGAGTAGAGTCTCAGTACCCAGCTGTCAGAGACTCCAACCTTGAACCGCAGAGTAGAGTTCTCAGCCCAGCTGTCTCTATGAAGAGTGACTGGTCCATGGATAATCTCTACATTTTCATCAGGAACGCAGCGCATTTGATCAAAGGTAATATTACTTTTATTGTTCAGAGGTTTTGAGTTCACTTCCTGAACCGACCTGAAACAGGATACTTTATCCTCATTGAAATGGCACAAAGTTTTCCCCCTTTGTAAAATGCTAAAATCCCTACTATAACTATGGGCAACGAGGACCAGATACTACTGAATTACTGTGTTTGGTTGTGTCTATACAGCTGAACAACTCTTATAATGGAGGATCAGATACTGGCAATTCCTGTGTTATGTGAATTCTCTACAGCTGATCCAACTCTTCCATGATGGACTTGTCATTGAAACATCCCAGAAGATCAAGGTGAGAATATGGCCATTGATCATAATGCTTGACAATACAATAGCCATGACAATAGCCTGGAAACTACCATACACCCACTAAATATATTTAATAACTTTGTTTGTCCATGATGCCATGTGGAGTGGACTAGGTGTCCTCTTCTCTCTCCCAAAACGAGCCTTGGCTGGAGTGGCTTCCCAGTGTCCTGTTCTCCTCCCCCCCAACAACGAGCCATGTGAGTGGCATAGTGTCTGTTCTCTCTCACCAACAACGAGTCATATGGAGTAACTTTAGTGTCCTGTTCTCTCCTCCACAACAACGAGCCAAGTAGCTGAGTGGCTTTGTGTCCCTGTTCTCTCCTCCCGTACGCAGGCCATATGGGAGGCTTGAGTGTCCTGTTCTCTCTCCCCCAACAACGAGCCATAGGAGTGGCTTAGTGTCCTGTTCTCTCCTCCCCCAACAACGCAGCCATGTGGAGTAGCTTAGTGTCCTGTTCTCTCCTCCCAACAACGTAGTCATATGGAGGCTTATGTCCTGTTCTCCTCCCCACTAACGAGCCATATGGAGTGGCTTTTAGTGTCCTGTTCTCTTCCTCCCCCAACGAGCTATATGGGAGGAAGGAAGGGGTCCTGTTCTCTCTCTCAAACAACGAGTCATATGGAGGGCTTAGAGGTCCTGTCTTCCTTCTTCCCCAACAACGAGCCATAAGGGAGATGTAGTGTCCTGTTGTCTCTCCCCAACAACGAGCCATGGAGTGTTTAGTGGTCCTGTTCTCTCCTCCCCCAACAACGAGCTATGGAGTGGCTTAGTCCTGTTCTTCTCCTCTGGGAACAACGAGCCATAAGGGAGTGGCGAGTGTCCTGTTCTCTTTCCTCCCCAACAACGAGCCACATGGAGTGGCCAGTCCTGTTCCCTTTCCTCCCCAACAACGAGCCATATGAGTGGATGAAGTCCTGCTCTTCTCCCTCCCCCCAACAAACAAGCCTTGGAACTACTGCCAGTACGTTGAGACCAGGTGGGACCCTACAGACTCTTTCTTGAACAGACTAGGCAATGTTGAGCCAGGTGGGACCAACTGACTCTTCCCCCAACAGATCAGTAATGCAGAGACTTAGGTGGGACCAACTGACCCTTCCTCAACAGATCAGTGAATGTTGGGACCAGGGTGGACCCACTGACTCCTTCCCTCACCAGAT